>NW_006239112.1:826258-828880 GCF_000226075.1 Solanum tuberosum | reverse complement strand
CTTCAAATAAAAATCACATACAAGAATATAGTAATTCATACTTTCCTTGAAAGTGTGGAACAAAATATACACTTCTCTAAGCTAAAATACTTGCCCTTAGGTTAGTACAATGAGAGGATTAGATAGACGGAGAATAACAACTTGATGAAGGATGAAGTTCAAATAAGCTGTAGTTCTTCTAAGAAGACGTGAATTGATAGATTAGCCTATCCGAGTTGATCATTTTCAACTCTAAAGAAGGACATGGATAATAGCAACAATGAGTCAATCTTTTTCAACTCGAAGGAAACTCAGTGAGTAATTACTATAAGAATCACTAACTCGAAGGGAACTCAGTGAGTAATTACTATTAAAATCACTAACTCGAAGGAAACTACCATAAGAATCACTAAGAATAGGTTGTAATTTCAAATTTTGGGGATCTGATTTGCTTTAAATCCTTTGAAAAGTTCTTTGGGTGTTTCATAAATTTAACTTTGATTAAACAAAAAAATGCCAAATAGATGGAAACAATGAAAACCTGAGTTAGCTGAAGCATGTAATGTCCATAAATAGAGAAATTGCTTAAATGAAAAAATAGAATCGTATTTATGCACCTTTTTTGCTCGGATCGAAGATTAAGCTATAGAGTTCTTACCCAAATTCCAACTCTACGAAGTAAAAATAGTGAAGATTCTTAGAGAACATTACCGAAACTCTGATATTAGAAATAAAAAAGATGATGAGATTAAAATTAAACTCGAATAAAAGAATAACTAATCGAATGCAAAGAAATACACTTTACCTGAGATGAAAATAAAGACTTCTAAAACCCTATAAACTAAGGGATGAGCAGCTAGAGATGGTCAAGCATTGGAGAGGAGCGACTTGTCGGAGAGGTGGCAACGAAAAAGACACCGATGGTGTTTATGATTTCAGGCTTTTATGATGAGAACGAGAGTAGCGAGAAAATGAAGTCACCGTGCCCTAGAATAGTAGAATTTATTTTTCTAGAAACTAATATTAAAATATTTTAATTAATAAAATATACTAGCGACAGATATTCCGTCACTACTTCCGTAGCTAACATTTAATAAGTTTTGTCGCATGATTTTTGTTGCTAATTTTTGTAGCTAGCATGAGAGTGCAAAAATTTAGCTCCACAATTTAGTGACGGATTTATATTTCCGTCGTTAATCCGTAGCTAAATTTGATGTCAAATATATTTTTGCCTTATTAGTGACATAATTAAAATTTGGTTGCTAATCCGTCGCTATTTAGCGATGGAAATCTCTTTGTAGCTAAAATCCGTCGCTAAATCAAGTTTTTTTTGTAGTGAAAGGTTACTACAGATCCAACAGAAGAACCAACTAGTAATTCCTACAAACTTGACCATAAATACCAGAAGAGGCCATATGGATGGCTAGATGAAAGGAGACAGTGTGAAAATAGATCACTTGACATGGTAAATACAACTTTTTCTATGTTGTATTCTTTTAATCCTAATGTCGAGATTTGCTAGTTTCCTTAAGTACGTACACAAATGCATTTTATATATATATATATATATATATATATATATTCATCTATCTAGCTATATCTGTTTGTTTCTCAGATGGAACGTATGACATTTTCTTTTCTTTATGTCATGTTCCAAATTGGATTTACTAACTACCTCTAGTGAATCCTCCACTTAATTATATTATCGCTTATTTTATCTTTTCTTTTTCCTCAAAAAAAGAATCACAACTTTTGTTTTGTGTGTGGTAGGTGATAAGTAAACCTATTTTCTTATTTCAAACTGGAATGAGATGAAGTTGTAACTACTAAACTACAATAATACTATCACATTCAAAACTTATTTGGATTTTATATTGTCTATTTTTCATTAGTTATTTAAAATTATATATAGCTACTTTTTATCTTATGGACCAATGAATCTCTAACCAATGATATATCAAGAAAAATGAGATCTAGTAATATTATTACTTTGTAATGTTTGCAGTTTGAACTTTGTAAATTCATATATATAGATGGTTCTTAACAAAAATCTTATAGGATTGTAGTAATACTATCAAAAGAGCAAACAATATCGTTCTATTGTGAAGGTAAGAAAATATGTATTAAGAGATTTATCCAAGCTTGAAGTAGATCAAGAAACCACTAAAGTAAAAGAGGTAAGCCTTTACATCATTTTCATTTTGTTGGACTACTATAGCTTGTTTGACCAAGTTTATTTTAAAGAAATGATTACCTAGACTTTCCTTGCATATATAAAAGAAGTGATTTTCACAACGACGTCCTGAACTACATGACACTAACTTTTATCATCACGTCAATTTAGTGCCAAGACAGTTATAACTAAATAGTCCTTATTAATCAATAGGTTGGGATTGTTGAAACATGCTCCATGAAAAGGAAAGAAGAATGTTCCATCTCGAAGAGGGAGTCTACAATAAAGAAACACAAAAGCTACAACTCTGACAAGACTAAGGTGAAATATTTTCTTGTTGATACAAGGAACAACCTAATTGGTGTTAGCATAGGTCATCGCGAGGTTCATGAATTCGACATCAAATTGTGGAAGGCCTTGTTGGCAACGGCGGTGATGGAGCAAGTGAAGGTGGATTTGGTGCAAATAGT
>NW_006239112.1:821153-826220 GCF_000226075.1 Solanum tuberosum | reverse complement strand
TTTATTCTTTTAATCCTAATGTCGAGATTTGCTAGTTTCCTTAAGTACGTACACAAATGCATTTTATATATATATATATATATATATATATATATTCATCTATCTAGCTATATCTGTTTGTTTCTCAGATGGAACGTATGACATTTTCTTTTCTTTATGTCATGTTCCAAATTGGATTTACTAACTACCTCTAGTGAATCCTCCACTTAATTATATTATCGCTTATTTTATCTTTTCTTTTTCCTCAAAAAAAGAATCACAACTTTTGTTTTGTGTGTGGTAGGTGATAAGTAAACCTATTTTCTTATTTCAAACTGGAATGAGATGAAGTTGTAACTACTAAACTACAATAATACTATCACATTCAAAACTTATTTGGATTTTATATTGTCTATTTTTCATTAGTTATTTAAAATTATATATAGCTACTTTTTATCTTATGGACCAATGAATCTCTAACCAATGATATATCAAGAAAAATGAGATCTAGTAATATTATTACTTTGTAATGTTTGCAGTTTGAACTTTGTAAATTCATATATATAGATGGTTCTTAACAAAAATCTTATAGGATTGTAGTAATACTATCAAAAGAGCAAACAATATCGTTCTATTGTGAAGGTAAGAAAATATGTATTAAGAGATTTATCCAAGCTTGAAGTAGATCAAGAAACCACTAAAGTAAAAGAGGTAAGCCTTTACATCATTTTCATTTTGTTGGACTACTATAGCTTGTTTGACCAAGTTTATTTTAAAGAAATGATTACCTAGACTTTCCTTGCATATATAAAAGAAGTGATTTTCACAACGACGTCCTGAACTACATGACACTAACTTTTATCATCACGTCAATTTAGTGCCAAGACAGTTATAACTAAATAGTCCTTATTAATCAATAGGTTGGGATTGTTGAAACATGCTCCATGAAAAGGAAAGAAGAATGTTCCATCTCGAAGAGGGAGTCTACAATAAAGAAACACAAAAGCTACAACTCTGACAAGACTAAGGTGAAATATTTTCTTGTTGATACAAGGAACAACCTAATTGGTGTTAGCATAGGTCATCGCGAGGTTCATGAATTCGACATCAAATTGTGGAAGGCCTTGTTGGCAACGGCGGTGATGGAGCAAGTGAAGGTGGATTTGGTGCAAATAGTGGTGGCAATGAAGGAAGGAGAGACCTTTGTAGAATTTGAATATCCCAACATTTGTTTTTCATATTTTATTAGATTTTTAAGTAAAAGTATTTGTTCCCCAGGTATTTGATGAATTTATTGACAGAATTTACTTTGTGTTTTGTTCTATCAATAATATTGGATTTTTTGGATACATGATCTTAGTTGTTATATATTTGCTAGATTAAAATATGTAAGATTCAATCAAACTTTGTTTATTTTCATTGTGTAAGCCAAATCTAAATCTCCACAATTTGAAAAGGCGTGAGGAAAAAAAAAACATGAATTTTCTATATCAAATAGTCAGAAAGCAAACCTCAAATTGCAGATACTTTTATTCAATAGTCAAATTCCTTCAAATCCACATCATCAAGACATGTTGGATTGAGGCAAACATGCTGCTGACTTTTACTGACAATCATTATCTCAAAGAAATAACAAAGTGGACAATGTTTTGTTGGTAAATAAATAGGGTTCTTAATTATTTTCTAGTTTGTGATAAGTGAAAATAATATTATTCCAAAAATATTTATATAAACATTCCAAATTAATAATCTGATAATTTTGAACAATCCAATTTTCGAGTAAAAATTTATCACCATTTTAATAACTTGATACAGTGCATTGACGAATTAGCTGACGAGAAAACATTAAGAAGTGTCCTTTTACCTTTAATAAAACCCTAAACGAATTTCTTAACTAATGAAAGGTCCAAACCAATCAGATTTTCATCTCTTAATCTAACATTCTCTTCTCTCTCAAACCCTAAGACAAAACCCTAAAGAAAAATCAAAGTAGAAGACTTCCATTCAAGATTCTTCTTCAAGGTAAGTCCTTATCTAAGATTTCCATTCTTTCCAACTCAAGTTCCTCCATACGATTATGAATCACTAATGAAAATCCAAATTCTTGGTCGTACAGATTTCAAGAAACTAATTAAAGAATCTCAAGAAAGGTTTCCTTGATTGTTCTCCTTCAAGCTAGGGTTTCAAGGTTTCTAATCAAGTTCTTCTTCAAGATTTTTCAAGAACATTGTTCTTTCAGGTATATAAGGTTATTCATTGTGTTGGACTAGTTCATCTTCACGCCCTACATCTCAATTCAGTAAGAAATTATCACATCTAAAAGATCTAGTCATAGTTCTTGATATTTGAATTTAGTTCTTCAACAATTGAGGTTTTGATTCTTATTTTTGCATATGAATCTTAAAATGTTGTTCATGCTTAGTATCACATGAACACTATTGATTTAGTAAAGTTATGTTTTCAAAGAAAATTGCATGAAAGTTCCTCATATATTGATTTTGGGCTTGAAAAACAAGTTCATGAGCATGGGTTTTAAAAGTGTAAGTTTTGAACAGAATCCTTGAAAAGAGAACCAAATGTTTTCAATGAACTATTTGACAGTCGAGAAAAAAAAAGAGCATGATTAATGTTTATGAAAAGTACTTTAGCAAAGTAACAATCCCTTTCTTTGTAAAGGGTGAATTGAGCATAATTGATATATATTATTTTGGGAGTAGTATCAAGCACCGAATTGGGTTAGAGTATTTTGTACCTCAAAAGTCTCATAAAACTACGTAGCTAGCATAGGATAGGATAGCATTGATTCGTCGTTCGACTCATCACTACCTCTGAGAAGTCCTAGATCCATAGTTACGGTATCATCCTATACCCCGGCAAGGTATAGGATGGCCCTTGCAATGTGGGCGAAAAGTTGTATCATTACTAGGCTCATAGTAATGGTTGTCGGTTAGAGAAACTCCCCATAAAATAAAGTATATTATTTTCATATTGTTTTTATTGCATATCTTATGGTAAAGTTTACATAGTTTTCACTTCATGTTCATGTATTGAATCAGTTGAGTTGCGTTCAGTCATTTAGTTTTGTTATTTTTCTATTCAGCCATATTACATATTCATACATTTTATTTACTGATGTCATTTGACTTGCATCTTATTACGATGCAGATACATGTGTTCAGGATCATCAACATGCATTTTATTGTGATAATTTTGCACTTAATATAGCTTAAGTGAACCTCCTTGCATTCCAGGAGACTTCACATTTATTTTCTAGTGAGTTGACTTGAGATGCCGTGGGTCTTTTCCCGACATCGATCTTGACTAATAGAGGCTTCATAGATATTTAGAATACATGAGTCTCTCAGTATGTTTCGATCTGTCTTGAAATTATGAAACTATTACTTATACTTTATTAAGTTTTATTAGACATTTAATTGAGTTGAGTTTAATTTTACATTTAAAGTTTTCTATCTGCTTGATTAAATCTTCCGCTAATTAGTTAGTCAGGCCAACGATTTAGTTGAGGACCAACAATGGTTCTCGAGTGTCGGCCACGTCCAGGCTGTAGGCTTGAGGCGTGACAACTAGCTCCACCACCAACGTCACCACAATTTATTGAATCCATGAACCTCGTAATGACCTATGCCAATACCAATTTAGGTTGTTCTTATTATAATTGTTGATATTTTGTTTCTTTGTTGTAGACTCCCTCTTCTAGATGGAACATTCTCCTTTTCTTTTTTGGAGCACTTTCAACAACTTTAGCCTTTGGATTAACAAAGAATATTCAATAAAAATAAAGTAAATTGTCTTGTGTCTCAACATGATGATAAAAGTTAGTGTCATGTAGTTAGGAGGTCATCATGAAAATAACTTACTGTAACAATCAGTTTGGTAGATTAATATTAGGACCATTTTCCCTTTAATTAAGTGAAACTTGGGTGTAGGCTTTAAATGTTTATTATGACTTGCAAGGATGGGTAGTACGTAAATCGAGGTCATTAGATGTGTATTAGAGAAGAAAATAGAAAACTAGAACATTAAAATCTTAAGAATTGATAAAAGTCAACATTTGGGGTAAACGAGTTCAGAATCGAGGTTTGAAAGTCCCTATACATCCGTAGGGTGATTTATGACTTCAGTGGAAAGTTTGAAAAAGTCCCAATGAAATTAAGAGAGATTCAGAAGCTTCTGTTGAAAACTAGTAAAATTGAAGATTAAGAGATCATCACAATCAAATATGTGCCTAGATACTTCAGCTTGGTATTTGAGCATCCCAATAAGTTTGTAGGGAATTTTGGTGAAATTTGAATATTTGATTTTTATCTCGATAGGTTTGTGCACTTCACCGGATAATTGTAGGCACCTGATATTTATGAACTTTGAGGTTGCAAGCTTTGGTATCGTAATCGCTAAAAGGTGATGGGGTTATGTTTGCTTCAGGGTTGTTGTGTGATTGCGTAGAGGAGAATGTTGGGCGGAGCATTGTGATCATGAGGGGTGAGGTTTGCGATTGGAAAGGGAATGGAACAGGGGGTTTGTGGGGTCTGTGATGACGTAAAAAATCAACAATCTGTCTACCTTCGTAAGGTAGGGGTAAGACTTTCTACACACCATACACAACATTCTAGCCAGACTCCACTTGTTGAATTTATTACACTGAATTTGTTATTATTATTATAGTTACAAGAAAAGTTCCGAGGTAAGAATCTATCTAACTGCCAATCCAATTTATAATTAACTAGGTAATGTGCATGTGCTTCGCACAGTTATAAATAATTGAATTAAGCTAAGGAATAATCCTTTACTAATATCTGAATATTAAAATATTAAATAGATAGGCTCTTCAAAAAAACTAATATTAAGGGTGTGTTTGGTATGAAGGAAAATGTTTTCTTGGAAAACAAGTTGATTTTTGACTTATTTTCTCATGTTTGGTTGGTGAGTAGAACATATTTTTCGAAAAAGATTTTTAGTGTTTGATTTATAAATGAAAAATGTTTTTAAAAAATTTCTTTTATTTTTACTAAAGTAGAAAATAATTGTTGAAATTGAAAATATTTTTTAAAAACAAACTTAATTTTTTTT
>NW_006239112.1:801108-820669 GCF_000226075.1 Solanum tuberosum | reverse complement strand
AAGGGGTGGGGGTAGGGGTGAGGGTGGGGTAAAAATATTGAATTTAAAAACAAACTTTAAATATTATTTTTTTGAGGGGTTGTTGGGGGGCTGGTTTGAGGGTAGGGACCAAATAAATTGATTTTTTCAACAATTTTTTTTTTAATTGGAAGTTGGAAGAGAGTTTTTGGAAAAATGTTTTCCTTAAGTTTTGAAGTGAAGTCATTTTCCTTAAGTTGATTTGGAAAACATTTAACCCAACCAAACATGAGAAAATTGGAAAATGTTTTCCTTCATACCAAACACACCCTAAGAGTATTCTAATATGAACTAGAATAGTCTACCTTTTCATTGTAACTTTATCTCGTTCCATAGATTTCTTGTAGATTTATTATTCAAACCGTAGACGTGTGTACTTATATAAAGACATAAAATGATACAATTTACCCAAATATTATATTCATTAAAATAAAACAATACCATACAATACAATACAATACATTATGAAACAATGCAGAACAATCATCCAAATAGACATTGTAATATAGAAAAAATAGAACAGTTAAGATCTTGTTTCCAAAAAACCCAAATCTTACTGATAGAACAAAACTCAAAGTGATTTTGTTTCAGGAAATTCATCAAACCACCTAGGGCACAAATAGTTTTAACTAACAAAACTAAATTATTGTTTGAAAACATGAAAAACCAATGTTGGGATATTCAAATTCTACGTTTCAGGAAATTCATCAAACCACCTAGGGCACAAATAGTTTTAACTAACAAAACTAAATTATTGTTTGAAAACATGAAAAACCAATGTTGGGATATTCAAATTCTACCACTATCATCTTTGCGGCCTGTCGAGACTCACACCGTCGTGATTGGCACCCACACTAACCCTCCAGCGGGAGCACCATTAATACTAATTAGCTGACCAAGAACTATGAAACATAATCAAAACTAAGGCATTTAAAGTTACAGAAACAGGTTTAAATGCTATGGAAAAAATAAGGAGTTCCCATAGACTCCAACCAAAAGTCTAATCAAAACAAATGCGGAAATAACGCCTAAAACCTGAAATTCAATGTACCAAAACATTTAAAGTTCAACAAGTCTAAGAAAGAAGGTGCAACCCCAAACTAAACATAAGAAATCTAAAGAACTAGTCTAAGTCTGAAATTGTGGACATAAATAGAAAGAGAACTCATGGCAGCCTAGAAGAACTGGCTCACCCTTGAATTTAGAAATGATCACTGATCTTCTAAATGAGGTTTGTCAATAACCACCTAAAGATGCCATGTACTCAACAAAGAAAGAGCAAGTGCAATATCAGTACACAACCACAGTGTACTGGTAGGTTCACACGGCTATCCCACTATGTGTAACATACATAAGCCATTACAACATAATAATAACATGCATACACCGAATATATACAATATCAACATCATTTAAGAACAATGTACAATTTCACAGTTTTCAAGATATACAATTATGTCAAGTCAATTGTCCTCTCATGGAACTAACACTCAAACTGTTAGTGTACCAGTACGTGGTACCCGTTCCAAGTTAGTGCGTCAGATCGTGACACCTGTTCCAATGTTTATGCCAGTACGTAGAAACTGATCCTAGTTACTGTGTCAGAACGCTACACCTGGTCCATTCAACAAGCCAAAATAACAATCACAGTATATTCTCATAATAATACAATCAAGTCACGATTTATGGCATTCAATCATTCAACTATCCTCATTTACGATTTGTGTGATAAATAATGCAACATTCGCATACATACATGTATCATAACGAATCAAGAACAAACAGATATCACACAACATGAAATCACAACCATCACCTACCTCGAACAGAGCTTGAATTCTCTAAGAAAC
Source organism: Solanum tuberosum (assembly GCF_000226075.1). Taxonomy (NCBI): domain Eukaryota; kingdom Viridiplantae; phylum Streptophyta; class Magnoliopsida; order Solanales; family Solanaceae; genus Solanum; species Solanum tuberosum. The sequence continues at coordinate 818,801 of NW_006239112.1, read as the reverse complement.
TTGATTCTTCCCTTTGCGGATTCTTTCCACTTGTTCTTGGTCTACAAAAAATCATAATAATGCGAGGATCAATAAACAACACCTAATTACTCGGATTATAAACAATAATATCAATCCTAGGTCAAACCCTTGATCCCCATACCTAGATTAGGGCTTTTCCCCACCATCCAAACAGTTCCAAAACCATTCCCCAATAATAAATACCCACGAAAGTAAGTTCTACGGATCGAAAAATAGATTCAGGGAGTGAAAACCTTACCTTTAACCTCTAAATGGTGGAAACTGTCAAGAAAACACTTGGGGTCGTTCCTTAGCTTTCAAAGTCGAAAAGTGCAGAATAAAATATTTTTTAGGTATATTTCTGACTTAAGTCACGACTATCCCGCCACAACGGTCCTCACCCCGCTACAATGGCCCCTTCCTAGCATAAAAATCCCGCCTTAGCGGCTAGCACAAAAATAATGAGCAAATTTAAGAATTCCAAAACCCCCATCCACAACACACCTTCAACTAATGACACTCAGAAACTGCCTATTCACGCTAAGATCAGTTTCGGGAGTTCTACTCACCCAAATTCAATTCCATAAAATTGTACAGGTTCCTTAACGTCTTAGTTATCTATTTATGTGATCAGAATCACAATTAGATCACCTAATTGTTACTAGATTTCCCTAGACCTTACTGACTCCGATTTTGTCCAAATCTGGACTAAGTTGGGAAATTCCAAGTTACTACGAAAAAGTTTTCCGGCCCAAAATTTTTCCCCATTGATTTTTCTATAATGATAGAAACTGGTCATTACTATAGATACAAATTTACTATCACTCGTCCCCGAGTGACAAACATAGGAAAAATAGGCTAAAGAAAGAATGGAGTAGTACCTGAATCGACGAACAACTCGGGATAATTATCTCGCATGTCCTTCTCGATTTCCCAAGTAGCTTCCTCAATTAGACGATGCTTCCATTGAACTTTGACGGACGTTATCTCCTTGTTCCTCAACTTTCGGATATCACAATCAAGAATTGCAATCGGTTTCTCCTCATATTGAAAGTCTTTGTCTAACACAACTGAGTCCCATTTTATGATGTAATCCCCCTCACTATGATATCTCTTCAATATGGACACATGAAATACCAGATGAACTCCTGATAGGTTAGGAGGTGAAGCCAATTTATAAGCCACCAGCCCTACACATTTTAGAACCTCAAAGGGACCAATGCATCGCGGACTTAGCTTGCCCTACTTGCTAAATCTCATCTCCCCTTTCATGGGTGATACCTTAAGAAGAACATTCTCACCAGTTTGAAATGCCATGTCTTTTACCTTATGGTCTGCATACTTCTTCTGCCAACACTGGGCTACTAAAAGCTTAGCTTGAATACTACTCACCTTATCTTGAGCATCCTTCACTAAATCAACCCCCAAAGGTTTCACATCTTCAACCTCGAACCATCCTATGGGTGATCTATATCCCCTCCCATAAAGAACCTCAAATGGTGACATATCTACACTAGAGTGATAACTATTATTATAGGAGAACTCACACAAAGGTAAGAACTTATCCCAATGCCCTCCAAAATCAATCACATATCCCCTCAACATGTCTTTTAACACTTGAATAGTCCTCTTTGACTACTCATCCGTCTGTGGATGGAATGTTGTACTAAAAGTGAGTTGTGTGCCCAAATTCATCATGTAACTTTCTCCAAACCTTAGAGGTAAATTGCGTACCATGGTTGAGATGATAGAGAGGGGCACCCCATGCAACCTCACTATCTCTTTCAGTTACACCTTAGCAAAATTGTTCAACATTATAATCTATTCTTACCGAAATAAAATGGGCTAACTTAGTCAATCTGTCATCCACTACCCAAATAGAATCAAACTTCCCCAAAGTCTTGGGAAGACCAACAACGAAGTCCATAGCTATCCTTTCCCACTTCAATTCTGGAATTGGAAATCTTTAAAGCAAACCTGGAGGCCTATGGTGTTCATACTTTACTTGTTGGCTGTTTTGACACTTAGCCACAAACTTCGCTATATCCTTCTTCATGCCCGACCACCAATAAATTCGCTTCAAATCCCGGTACATCTTGGTCACACCCAGATGAATGGAATATCACAAACCATGGTATTCCGTCAACAAATTCTGAATCAAGTCATCAACTCGAGGAATAGAAATCCTTCCTTTAAAACTGAGAACACCCTTCACATCAAGAGTGGTTTCTTGTGCCTTCCTAATCGCAGTCTTCTTCTTACACTCGTTCAAATTTTCATCCTCAAATTGTTTGGCCTTGATCTCCTCAATGAACGTGGCCCTTACTTCAATGCTAGCTAACACCCAACCTCTTTCTGAGATGCCCAACTGCATGAACTTAGACTCCAAGGTCTGAATTCCTTAGCCAAAGGTCGCTTGGTTACACTCAAGCAAGCCAAACAACCCATACTCATCGCTTTTCGACTTAGTGCGTCTGCCACTACATTAGACGTACCCGGATGATATTGGATGGTCACATCATAATCCTTGAGTAACTCCATCCATCTTCGTTGTCTCAAATTCAGATCCCTTTGGGTGAACACATGTTGTAGACTACGATTCTCAATAAATACCTCACAGTTGACGCTATAGAAGTAATGTCGCCAGATCATGAGAGAAAACACTACAACTGCCAACTCTAAATCATGTATTGGATAATTTCTCTCATGCCCCTTCAACTGTTGTGATTCATAAGATATAACATTCTTATCCTGCATTAACACAACACCCAAAATCGAATGTGAAGCATCACAATAAATAATAAAATCTTTACCTTCCACCGGTTGTGCTAGGATAGGTGCTGAGGTCAAGGGAGTCTTGAGCTTTTGAAATTTCTCCTCACATTTTTCAGTCCATTCAAATGGTTTTAGTCAAATTTGTCAAGTGAGTGGCAATAGAAACAAAGTTTTTTCACAAATCGACGATAGTAGCTAGCGAACCCCACAAAACTTCTAACTTCCGTCACAGAGCTAGGCCGAACCCAATTCTTAACCGCCTCATTCTTTTGGGGATCCACCATTACCCCTTCTTTTTAAACTACATGCCCCAAAAATACAACCGAAGTCTACCAAAATTCACACTTAGATGCATACAACCATTGTTTCCCAAGAACACTCAGAACAATACGAAGCTGGTCGGCATGCTCTTCCTCACTTTTCGAATAAACCAATATGTCGTCAACAAAGACTATAATAAATGAATCAAGAAATGGCTTGAACACACCATTCATCAAACTAATAAAAGCTACAGGTGCATTAATCAACCCAAATGACATAACTAGATACTCGTAGTGCCCATAATGGGCACATCCTAATGCCTAATCTTTTACTAGTGATAACCAGACCTTCAATCAATCTTAGAGAAAATTGATGCACCTTTCAATTGGTCAAAAAGATCATCTATTCGAGGCAATGAATAATTATTCTAAATGGTGACCTTATTCAATTGCCGATAATCTATGCATATCCTCATACTACCATCTTTTTTCTTAATAAACAAGACAGGAGCAACCCACGGGGAAGCACTAGAAATGATGAATCATTTATCAAGAAGTTCTTGGATTTGAGCCTTAAGCTCTATTAATCATGTTGGAGCCATGCGATATGGAGGGATGGAAATGGGACGAGTACCAGGTTCTAAATCAATGCGAAAATCTATATCTCTATCCGGAGGCATACCAACAAGTCATTAGGAAACACTTCTCTAAAATTCTAACACCACATGAATAGACTCAATGGATTGAGACTCAACCTCAACATCCCAAATATTAGCCAAATAATCCAAACAACCCTGCCCTAACAATTTTCTAGCCTGAATGGAGGATATGATCTTAGCTTACCTAGGCTTGTACACCCCTTCCCACTCTAATTTTTCCCTTCCCAAAATTTCTAGATTCACGCACTTATTATTACAATTAAGCACAACATAATAGGGGGACAACCAAGTCATGCCTAAGATTATATCAAAGTCAGTCATATCCAAAATCACCAAATCATCCCAAGTCTGAAAACTCATAAACAAAAATAGGACAAGCATGATAGACATGGGTGACTATGACAAACTCTACAACTGCCGTAGAAACATGGATGGGGGCATCAAGTATATCACAAATAATAGCGAATTCTGAGGCAAATCACATTGACACATAAGATAAAGTGAACCCGGATCAAATAACACATAAGTCATCCGGTCACAGACAAGAATAGTACATGTGATCACTGCGTCAGACGCCTCCGCCTCGGTCTTGCCCGAAAAGGCATAACATTGACCCATATCATCATGACGGGCGACTTCCCTGCCTGGCTACACTGTACCTCGGCCTTCGTTACCATTTCCCCTACCTCCATGGCCTCGCTGACTTCCTCATCGCCCACCTTGTGGACGCCCTAGACCATCATTACCATTTCTTGCGGGTACCACTGCTCTAGTCTGCTGCTGCGCAGAACCTATCATGCACAGGTGGGGACAATATCTCCTCATATGCCCAGGTTCTCCACAGTTATAGCAAGTGAGCCCAAAAGATAGCATGCTCCCCACCGAAGGTGCGGCTCCCTGACTATCCTGAATAAAATTCTGTGGTGGAGTTCCGAAGTAATTACGTGTAGAAGCGGGCATAACGGACTGAATTGGCCGTCCTGCAAGTGTTGGCCTTCTTGAAGCTCTAGAGTAAGAACCCTGAAAGTTTCCTGAATTCTTGGCTTTCTTAGCCAACGCCTTAGCCTGACCATCTCGCCTCACCCCATCCACTTTCTTCACAAAATCTGTTAGCTCATTGATGTTTTTTCCTACAGCAGTTATATGAACGGACAATACTTGCAACTCAGAATTTAGCCCCTTAACGAATAGACGAATCCTTTCTTCCTTAGTAGTCACCTTACATAGAATATCTAGACAAAACATGGAACTTGGCCTCATAAGCAGCCACAAACATACCACCTCGCTCCAAACCCATGAACTCGACCTTCTTGCGAAATCTCAAAGTCCATGGCACATGCTTCTCTAAAAACAGAGCATGAAACTTGGTCCAAGTAAGTAGGGGTAACACAAAACATCTGCATTCCATATAAGCTCTCCACCACTACTTAGCCTCACCTTGAAGCTGAAAAGTCACAAACTCAACTCCATGGTGATGGACAATTCCCAACTTATGAAGCCTATCGTAGCAATCTAGGATGAAGTCAAAGGCGTCCTCACTCTCATTACCATAAAACACAGGATGTTTCAATTTCAAGAACTTAGTCAACATCTCATGCTCATTATCAGTCATAACAAGACCCAACAAAGGATAGAAGAAAGAATCATCACCTCCAGTTCCACCCACATTGGGACAGTGATAGCAAGAGGGAGATTGTCGGGAGCTTGAGTATCTTGAACAAGGGGAAGCACTCCAGGACCAACCAATCCCTTTAAGAACGACATAATCTGTTGAGCTAAAACTGTGTCTAAATAAGGAATACATGTAGTCTCAGCCTGCACCTCTTTCTCTTGTCTAACATTCTCCTCATTCTCAACCTCTATATTCTCCTCTACCTCTTCATGATGCGTAGGAGGGGCATCATTCCAGGGAGCGTTCTCAACTGGTGCTCTATCCCTAGTAGGCATCACCCTTTCTCGACCTCTACTCTTAGCTCTTCCTTTACTCCTGCCTAGACCGCGACCTCTCGCTGCAGATGCCTCAGCTGGAGCATTGACGGGAGCTATGGGCCTGACGCCGTTGAACCTAGTGTTAACCATCTGCGGACTGAAGAGTGAAAGAGGTTAGATACCAATTCAAATCGGCAGATACCAATAGGAATCAAGTCATAGCACGAAAGGACACAAGAGAAAACAGAGAGATTTCCCAAAGTCCTATAGCCTCTCAAAGAAAAGTACAGACGTGTCCATACCGTTCCGCAAGACTCTACTAGACTCATTTTGGTACATTGAGATCAATGAACCTAAGCTCCAATACCAACTTTGTGACGACCCAGACCGTCGTGATTGGCACCCACACTAACCCTCCGGTGAGAGAACCATTAATACTAATTAGCAAACCAAGAACTATGCAACTTAATCAAAACTAAGGCAATTAAAGTTATGGAAGCAGGTTTAAAAGCTACAGAAAAAAATAGGGAGTTCCCATAAACTCCAACCAAAAGTCTAATAAAAACAAATGCGGAAATAACCCATAGAACCTAAAAGTCAATGTACCAAAACATCTAAAGTTCAATAAGTCTACGAAAAAAGGCAACCCCAAACTAAACATAAGAAATCTAAAGAACTAGTCTAAGTCTGAAATTGTGGACATAAACAGAAAGAGAACTCATAACAGCCCGGAAGAACTGGCTCACCCTTGAATTCAGAAATGATCACTGATCTTCTAAATGAGGTCTGTCAATAGCCACCTCAAGATTCCCTGTACTTAACAAAGAAAGAGAAAGTTCAATATTAGTACATAACCACAGTGTACTAGTAGGATCACACGGCTATCCCACTATGTGCAACATACATAAGCCATAACAACATAATAATAACATGCAAACACCGAATATATACAATATCAACATCATTTAAGAACAACGTACAATTTCACATTTCTCAAGATATAAAATTATGTCAAGTCAATGGTCCTCTCATGGAACTCACACCAAAATTGTTAGTGTATCAGTACGTGGTACCCGTTCCAAGTTAACGTGTAAGATCGTGACACATGTTCCAATGCTTATGCTGGTACGTGACAACCAATCCCAGTTAGTGTGTCGGAATGCAACACCCGATCCATTCAACAAGCCACAATCACAATCACAAGTATATTCTCATAATCATACAATCAAGTCATTATTCATGGCATTCAATCATTAAACTATCCTCATTTACGATCAGTCTGATCAATAATGCAACATACACATACATACATGTATCATAATGAAGGAAGAACAAACATATATCACACAACATGAAATCACAACTGTCACCTACCTCGAAGAAAGCTTGAATCCCCTAAGAAACTTGATTCTTCCCTTTATAGATTCTTTCCACTTGTTTTTGGTCTACAAAAATCATAATAATGCGAGGATCAATAAACAACACCTAATTACCCAGATTATAAATAATAATATCAATCCTAGGTCAAACTCTTGTTCCCCATACCCATATTAGGACTTTTCCCACCATCCAAACAGTTCCAAAACCCTTCCTTAATAATAAATACAGAGGGAACTAAGTTCTACGGATCAAAAAAAGGATTCGGGAGTGAAAACCTTACCTTTAGCCTCAAGAATGGTGTAAAGCTGTCAAGAAAACACCTGGGGTCGTTCCTTAGCTATCAAAGTTGAAAAGTGCAGAATAAAATGTTTTTGGGGTTTATTTCTGACTTAAGTCGCGACTGTCCCGCCACAATGGTCCTCACCCCGCTACAGCGGCCCCACTTTGGCTGGAAAATACCGTCTTAGTGGCTTGCACGGAAACAGTGAACAAATTTGAAAATTCCAAAACCCCCATTTCACAACACCTTCAACCAATAACACTCAGAAACTACTCGTTCATGCTAAGATCAGTTTCGAAAGTTCTACTTACCCGAAGTCAATTCCGTAAAGTCGTACAGGTTCCTTAACGTCTTAGCTATATACTCATGTGATCAGAATCATAATTAGATCGCCCAATTGTTACCAGATTTCCCTAGACCTTACTGACTCCGATTTCGTCCAAATCTGAACTAGGTTGGAAAATTCCAAGTTACTACGAAAAAGTTTTCCGGCCTAAATTTTTCCCCGTTGGCTTTTCTATAACGACAGAAACCGGCCTTTACACGGCCTCTCCCTCCTTCGTAGCTTCCACCATTTGCACCATTACTAGCTTTGTTGTTGTCGCCAACTAGATCTCCCACAATTTGTCGAACCTTGTGATGCCAACGCCAATTTATGTTGTTTAGAAAAAATTCTTAACTGTATTTTTTCTTTCGTGTAAATAATATTCCTCTATGGTCCTTTGCTCCAGGCTCTCCCTCCAAGATTGAAAATTCTATTTTTCTTTTCGGGGAGGAATCTTTTGAAATTCCAACTTACTTTCATTTTAAAATTATTAATATTGTAAGAATACATAAAATATATATATATATAAAATTATGATAAAAAAATATAGTGCACCTACAAAATTAGTAGCCAAATAGCTTATAGCTAATTACTATTTTTTGATAATTTCTTGTTAATCCGTTATTAAATAAGATTGTACAATGATAACTTTTTTTATTCTAATGATGAGATTTATTGATTTCTAATTCCTATATTTTCTATAGTAGTTTTTTTCTAAAATAAAATTGTTGAGTAATAGCTAGTGTAACATTAACTTACCTTGTTTTGGTGTTTGACATCCCTATTCATGAGGTTGTTCATTGCTGCACCGAGAAACTTTTTGACCTCCCTGTTGCAATAGTTGTTGTTTTTATGTTTCTTCGTTGTAGACTTCCTTTCCAAGATGGAACATTTTGACTTTCTTTTCATCGACTGCTTTTTAATAACCCCATCTTTTGATTAATAAGACAATTCAATAAGAATAATGTTAATGTATGAGTGTCTTAACATGACAATAAAAGTTTGTGTCATATAGTTAAATTGAGAAGATGGAAACTATTTTTTAAGATAGATAAATATGAAATTAATAAGATATGATTGCTTTCAGAATATTTTTTATGATATTTGTATATTTTATCAATATACATATTTATTATTTGTAGAAGGTGGCTCTTTTAGGGAGGGGGGGGGGAATCATGAATTTTGGACATTTGGTCAATACTTAATTATTATTTGTTGAAGGTGGAATGGTCGAGGAGACCCATCTACTTATCCTGATTTGACTAAGCTTATGTGACATTTAATTTTGTTGAGATGGATAAAATGTGTGGTTACACATATTTAAAAGCGAGTGAACACAAAAGTTTGAAATAAAAAATATTTAAAAAATTATAGGAGTGCGGGTTGGGGGTATATATAAACAAAAGGCGTAATACATAAATATGTTATTTAACTTGACCTCAGTTTGCATCTATGCTCTCCAACTTTTGGTGTACACAAGTAGACACTTAATTTTTTATGAATTTTAACAGGTAAATACATGTGTACTACGTGATATAATACAACTAGGATACCACGTCGGGCATGATTTAACATGTATGACGCCAAGTAGCTAGCAAAATACTATGTAGGCGGAAAAGGGTGGGGAGTGATGGTTCAAGGTGGGATAGTCAAGTGATGGAAATTGGGGATGTTGGGTGACAGTAGAGAGGAGAATGAATTTGAAATGTTACTTATGGAACTTATTTTCCTTATTTTTATTAGAAAATTAATTTTTCTAGAAAAACAAACTCCTTAAAAATGATTTTTCTCATAAAAATAAGGAAAGTAAGTTTCATAAGTGACATTTCAAATTCATTGTCCTCTCCGCACTCACCCAATATCCCCAATTCCAATCACATGACTATCCCACCTCAAACCATCACTCCCCACCCCTTTCTGCCTATACAGTATTTTGCTAGCTACTTGGCGTCATACATGTAAAATCATGCCCGACGCGGCACCCTATGTGTATTATGTCACGTAGGACGCATGTATTTACCTGTTCAACTTCATAAAAATTTAAGTGTCTACTTGTGTACACCAAAAGTTGGAGAGCATAGATGCAAACTCAGGTCAAGTTAAATGACATATTTATGTATTACGCATTTTGTTTATATATATAGTTCAAAAAAGAAAAAAGATTATTTTTTAGTTCTTTTTTTATTTTGCTATAATCTCCCTCCCGCCCCCCCTCCTCCAAACCCCCACTCCTATTATTTTTTAAAATATTTTCAGTTCAAAGTTTTGTGTTCACTCGCTTTTAAATATGTGTAACCACACATTTTATCCGACTCAACAAAATTAAATGTCACATAAGCTTAGTCAAATCAGGATAAGTAGAAGGGTCTCCTCGACCATACCACCTTCAACAAAAAATAAATAAGTATTGACCAAATATCCAAAATCCGTGATTGTTTCCCTAAAAGAGCCACCTTCTACAAATAATAAATAAGTATTGACCATATATCCAAATATGGTGATTTTTTTCTAAAAGAGTCACCTTATACAAATAATAAATAAATATTGACCAAATATCCAAATATCATATTTTTTTCTAAAAGCAATCATTTCTTATTAATTTCAAATTTATCTATCTTAAAAAATACTTTCCATCTTCTCAATTTAATTATTATATATAGTCCTCGATATTTCAAGCCTCAATCACATTACTTCTCAACTATTATTCTTGAATTTTCTTTACTTTGAGAGTATCCGAAAAAATGATTGATGAGAAGAAGAAAAGACCAGTCTTTAGTAATGTTAGCTTATGAATTGAACCTTCTAAAGGTGAAGCTAACCGTTGCACCATTTATAAACCATAAGCGGTTAATACAAATCCTGCACAAGAACCAATTAGTGATCATCATTAACAGAAATACAAGGTGATGCTACATGGATGGCTAGCTGAAAAGAGACAATGTGAAAACGGAGCATTTGACATTGTAAATACAATTTTCTTATGATGTATATATTCTTGGAGCCAGGATTAAGAATTGGGGGTTCTAAATTTTCTCTAGAATCGTCAATCAATTTTGTTAGGGGTTCAAAAATTATTATACATATACATTTAATTAATTTTCTAGTACATATAGAGGATCTACGAAAAAGCTACTGAGTTAGTCCAAATGCACGAACCCCCACCTAGCTCTGCCTCTACATGTATGGCATTTTCTTTAGTTTATATCATGCTTTCGAATTAGGATTTATTGATCACTACCAGTATCATGAATCCTCCACTTAATTATATTATCACTTGTTTTATCTTTTCCTTTTTTCTGGAAAAAAGAGAGAGAAAGGATTCACAACATTTTTTTTGTGTGTGTTAGGCACTAATTAAACTTTATTTTCTTATTTCAAACTGGACTACCAAACTACAACAATACTATCACATTCAAACTTATTTGGATTTTATATTGTATAATTTTCTTTAGTTGTTTAAATTTTTATATATAACTAGTTTTTATCCTAATTAAGGACCAATGAATCTCCAACACATGATATATCAAGAAAATGAGAGTTAGTAATATAATTACTTCGTAGTGTGTGCAATTTAATTTGTACTTTGTAAAATCATATATATAGTTAGTTCTTAAAAAAATCTTGTTGGATTGTAGTATTACTATCATATGAGCAAACAATATTTTTCTATTGTGAAGGTAAGAAAATATGTATTCAGGGGTTTATAAAGAAACCACCGAAGTAATAGAGCTAAGCTCTGCCATTATTTGCATTTTGTTGGACTACTATAGCTTGTTTGACTAAGTTTCTTGCGTGTGTGTGTGTGCGCAAGAAGTATTTACCTAGTCTTACGTTGAATTTCTGCACGAAGTGATTTCCATGAAGACGTCCTAACTATATGTCACTAACTTTTATTGTCATGTTAAGACGCAAACACATTTACAGTATTCTTAATATAATTTTCTTATTAATCCAAAGGTTAGGGTTATTAAAAAGCACTCCATGAAAAAAAGGTTGAACGTTCCATCTTGAAAAGGAAGTATGCAACAAATAAACAGAACAACAACAACTATGGCAAGAGGGAGGTCAAAAGGTTTCTTGGTGAAGTAATGAACAACCTCATAAATAGGGATGTCAAACACAAAAATAACAATGTAAGTTAATGTTATGCTAGCTATTAGACAACAATTTTTATTTTACAAAAAAAAACACTATAGAAAATATAGGAATTAGAAATCGATAAATCTCATCATTAGAATAAAAACAGTTATCATTATATAATCTTATTTTATAACGGATTAACAACAAATTATCAAAAAATACTTGTTAGTTATAAGCTATTTGGCAACTAATTTTGTAGTTGCACTATATATTTTTGGTCGTTATTTTTTTATATATATTTTATGTATTCTTACAACATTAATAATTTTAAAATGGAAGGATGTTGCAATGTCAAAAGAAGATTCCTCCCTGAAAAGAAAAATAGAATCTTCCATTTTGGAGGGAAAGCTGGGAACAAAGGACCAAATAAGAATATTATTCACACCAAAGGAAAAATACAAGCAAAAATATTTTTTGAAAAACCTAAATTGGTGTTGGCATAGCAAAGTTCAACAAATTGTGGGAGGTCTAGTTGGCAACAACGACAGAGCTAGTAATGCTGCAAACTGTGGCAATGACGAAGCAGGGAGATGTCGCGGAGATGATAGTGGTAGAATTTGAATATCCCAACATTGGTATTCCATGTTTTCAGACAATAATCTAGTTTTGTTAGTTAAAACTATTTGTGCCCTAAGTGTTTGATGAATTTTTTGAAAGAATTCACTTTGAGTTTTGTTCTATCAGTAACATTTGGGTTTTCTGGAAACAGGATCTTAATTGTTCTATTTTTGCTATATTATAATGTCTATTTGGATAGTTGTTATGTATTGTTTCATAATGTATTGTATTTAATGGTACTATATTGTTTTAATGAATACAATGTTTGGATAAATTGTATCATTTTATGTCTTTATATAATGTCACAAATCTACAGTTTGAATGATAAATCTACAAGAAAGGTATGGAACGAGATATAGTTGTTGTGAAAAGGTAGAGTATGCTAGTTCATGTTAGAATACTCTTAATATTTTTTTTTTGAAGAGCCTATATTTTTAATATTCAGATATTAGTAAAGGATTATTCCTTAGTTGAATGCAATTATTTATGACCATGCGATGCACAGGCACATTACCTAGTTATTTATAAATTGGATTGTTAGTTAGATAGACTCTTACCTCGGGACTTTTTTTGTAACAATAACAACGATAACGAAATTAGTGTTATTAATTCAAAAAGTGGAGTCTGGCTAGAATGGTGTGTATGGTGTGTAGATAGCCTTACTCTTTCCTTACGAAGGTAGAGAGATTATTGATTTTTACATCATCGGAAACCCCACAAACCACTCGTTCCTTTCCCTTTCCAATCGCGGACCTCAACCCTCATGATCACAATGCTCTACCCAACTTTCTCACCTACGCACTCGCACAACAACACCTGAGACCCTGAATCAAAGCAGCTCCATCACCTCTTCGCGATTGCGACACCCAAGCTTGCAACCTCAAAGTTCACAAAAATCAGGTTCCTACCATTATCTTGTTAAGTGCATGAACCTATCGAGAAGAAAAACAAATACGCAAATTTCACCAAATTTCCCTGCAAACATTTTAGGATGCTCAAATACCAAGCTGAGGTGTCTACACACATATTTTATTGTGATGATCTCTTAATCTTCAATTTTACTAGTTTACAACTTAAGCTTCTGAATCTCTCTTGATTTCATTGGAACTTGTACAAACTATCCACTCAAGTCATAAATCACCCTTCGGATGTATAGGGACTTTCAAACCTCGATTATGAGCTCGTTTATCCCAAATGTTGACATTGATCAATCCTTAAAATTTTAACTTTCTAGTTTTTGATTTTCATCTCTAATACACATCTAATTACCTCGAGTTACGTAATATCCATCCTTCCAAGTCATGATATACATTTAAAGCCTACACCAAGTGTCAGTTAATTAAGAGAAAAGCATCCTAATATAAATCTACCAAACTGATTGTTACAAGAAGTGATTTCCATGATGACCTCCTAACTACATGATACTAACTTTTATCGTCATGTTGAGATGCCAAGACAATTTACTTTATTCCTACTGAATTTTCTTTGTTAATCCAAAGGTTAAAGTTGTTGAAAAACACTCCAAAAAAAAGGGAGAATGTTCCATATGGAAGAGGGAGTCTACAACAAAGAAATAGAAAATAAACAACTATAATAAGAACAACCTAAATTGTTTTTGGCATAGGTTGTCGCGAGGTTCATGGACTCAACAAATTGTGGTGACGTTGGTGTTGGAGCTAGTAATGGTGAATTTTGTGATGTCATGGGATGTGATGAAGGTCATGGATCCGGTGCAAACTGTGGTGGAAACGAAAGGAGGGAGAGGCCTTGGTAGAATTTGAACATCCAACATTTGTTTTTCATGTTTTGTTAGATTTTCAAGTAAAAGTATTTGTGCCCCCGAGTGTTTGATGAATTTCTTGAAATAATTTACTTTGTGTGTTTGAAGAATTTAGTAAATCATTTTTCTTTATTGATGTTCAACTACGTATACATTCACTTTAATTTTCTTTTTGTGTTTTACATTTTGCAAACATTTATAGATTAATTAATTGTACTTCTAATTAATAGTCACTAATCATGCTATTACACATTACATAACCCTATCTATTAAGATTTTACATAGTATCTCAAATATTAATTAATACAACATTTTAAGTAATATTTTAGAATTTTCATGGCGAGCAGTTAGCCTCACAAAACAAAGGCCACGAAAGCAAAGTAAGATACATTCTTCTTCAAGTTTATGTTGCTTGAACTTTTCAAAAAATACTAACAAGCGCATGTCACATACTTTAAAAATAATATATTTTTGGAGAACTTTATACGAGTGACATAGTATTACATAATTTTAAACCATGCATATATATTTTAAGCTAACAATGGAAGTCATAATAATGACCAGTGCTCACTTAGATATTTTTGTGACACATTCGTCGCAAAAAGTCTTACTATTTTTGGTGGCTGCATGAGCCGCCAAAAAAAGTCTGTCACTTAAAATTTCATTTTTTTTTTGTGGTTGTTAAAAGTTGAGCTAACTATTGAAAGAGATTTAATTGACTCTCTTTAGTTGCGATATAAAATTGAGTAAATAAGATAAAATAGTTTTGTATATATACACATTGTTAAATTCCCTTAACATTTAGGAAACTTTTAGTGTTGTAGTAAAAGTGATTTAAAATTTAGTTTATGCCTCAATTTAAATTTCAAGTCAAACACTTTTTTTTGAATTCTCTTGTTAGAATTAATAGAATTTCTAGTTTTGTCACTAATCGAAGTTATGCTATTTTTTTGTGCAGTACTCACAATAGATACTACAAAGATTAGATACAAGTTGATGCTAATTGTTGTTTAGGGAGTTCTAGTTTTGGCATTGGATATGGCGAGGTCACGGATTCGGTGCAAATGGTGGTGGAGGCGGCGGTAGAGGTGGAGGTGGTGGTGGAGGAGGAGGTAGTGATGGAGGATTTGGTTTTGGCATTGGAGATGGTGAGGGTCATGGATCGGGTAAAAACGGCGGTGGTGGTGGTCAAAATGGTGGTAGTGGTTTTGGTGCCGGAGGAGTATGGGGCCATGGTGGTGGTGGCAATCGATCCCACCATTTGCTCAAATGACTATTTTTCATGTGTTCTCTATTTCACCAATGGTTCTTATTTAAGCATTTTCCTTGTGCCAACTCTTTTATTATTAGATACATTGTCATAATGTTGACATGATGTAATTCTACTCATGTCTTGACCAATTCAACTATTTATAGTAATGAATATTTTTTAATATACCTATGATCAAGAACATCCATGATTCAAATGATAAAAGTATAATTTCAAAATAGGGATCGAGGGAGATTGACGTTTAGGCCTTACCCTAGCCTACAACAACAAAATGGATAACCAATCCATTCATCAATAATATGATGAACATACAACACACAAGTTTACAACGATCATATTCCTAAACACCCACACCTTCAATTCATTAACAAAAATATTGTCCTTTTTATATATTTGACTGACACTAGGTAAAAAGTATTGTTGAAATTCAAAAGTTGTCGAAAAATAAAAAAAAATGCATTTTTTATAAACAGACTAGTTTTAATCTCCTTCAATTATTTAAAATATAATTATAAAATGAAAAGAAAGAAAAATTAAAAGGTCACTCAAACAAGAATAACAAAAAAGAATTGTAAGGGCCTCTTGAAAACAGTGTAACTATTTCAAATTTCTGCACATTTGCCTCATTTCACATTTATGCACAGTTGTATTATTTCACATTTATGCCCCCTAACTTTGGGTGTGCACGAGTAGACACTTAAGCTTGTATAAAGTTGAACATGTAGATACAAGAGTCCCAGGTGGCATAATATACTTAGGATACAACATAAGACACAATTATCATGTAGGGTGCCACATAAGACGCATATGTATATTTGTTTAACTTTATACAAGTTTAAGTGTCTACTTGTACACTCCCAAATTTGAAGGACATAAATATGAAATGAGGTCAAGTTAAAAGGTATATTAAAAGGAAAATCCTTTCAGAAGAACTTAATTTCTTCTAATTTTGAAGAATCATACAACTCAAAGGTGACATTTTTATCTTTCTAATTAGAAAGAAAGTTCAAAATGTTGTCTAAGGAATCATCATTTTGTATAGGCATAATACATTAATGTGGTCTTTAACATGACTTTATTTGGAATCTAAACCTTCCAACTTTGGGTGTGCACAAGTAGGTACTTAAACTTGTATAGAGTTGAACAAGTAGATACACATGTCCTACTTGGCGTTATACGTGGAAATTCGCATCCAACGTGGGATCCTACATGTATTTTGCAACGTACGACTCATGTGTCTACTTCTCAGCTTCTTAAAAAATTAAAAGTGTCTACTTGTGCATACCAAAAGTTGGAGGGTATAGATGCAAACTAAAGCCAAGTTGAATGGCGTATTTATATATTATGTCTTTTATTTATATAGCGATAAGGCACAAATACACCCCTAGAGTATGACCAAAATCCCAGAGATAGACCTTAACTATACTAAGGTCCTATTACCCCCTGAACTCATTTTTTTTTGTAATTTTGAACACCTTTTGGCTTATGTGGCACACCCCGTGACTCCAGGCAATTGAGGCATGTGGGAGATATTTTGATTTCATATAAGCCAAAAAGGTGTACAAAATTAAAAAAAAAAAAATGGATTCAGGGGGTAATAGGACCTTAGTTTAGTTAAGGTGTGTCTCTGAGATTTCGTCAAAGTCTAGGGGGGTACTTGTACCTTATCCCATTTTTTAATTTTTTTTATTTCTTTTCTATGTACCCCCAAATTTTGTGTTCACTCACTTTTATATATGTGAAACCGCATATTTTATCCCACTCAGGAAAATTAATGCCACATAAGTTTAGTCAAATAAGGATAAGAAGAAGGGTCTCCTCGAACATTCCACCTTCTACAAATAATAAATAAGTATTGACCAAATAAATAGGGTTCTTATTTATTTTCTAGTGTGTAATAAGTGAAAAAAATATTATTCCAAGAATATTTATATATAATCTAGCAAAATACTATAGGCAGAAAGGGGTGGGGAGTGATGGTTCAAGATGGGATAGTAAAGAGATGGGAATTGGGGATGTTTGGTGAGTGTGGAGAGGACAATGAATTTGAAATGTCACTTATAAAACTTATTTTCCCTACTTTTATTAGGAAAATCATATTTAAGGAGCTTGTTCCTCTAGAAAAATTAATTTTAAAAATATTTGACCAACCAAATATGGAAAAATATTTCCCTCCACACCAAACACACTCACCTTTTAAAAAAATTCTATTGCTTTTCAAAACCTTCATTTTGTTTCATGAAATTTCCTTATATATATATTTCCTTCAACTTTTTAAGTATGTCTTGATCTTTTTGTTAATTATCATAGGGATAAGGCACAAGTGCCTCCCCCCCC
>NW_006239112.1:761217-801022 GCF_000226075.1 Solanum tuberosum | reverse complement strand
CCCCACCCCCGAACTCATTTTTTATATAATTGTGTACACCTTTTTGCTTACATGTCGTGGAGTCACGGAGTGTGTCACGTAAACCAAAAGGTGTACAAAGTTACAAAAAAATTGTGTTTAGGGTAATAGGACCTTAGTTTAATGAAGATGTGTCTCTTGAATTTCAGTCATAGTCTAGGGGGTACTTGTACCTTTTCCCAATTATTATATTCACCTTAACTAGTCCATATTTATGCTATATATTTTTGGGAAAACTCATAGATTGCCCCCTGAACTTGTCCCAAAAAGTAAGTTACACGCTTAAACTATCATGGTGACCTAGTACACACCTCTACTACTCAAAGTCAATTTATTACTACCCTGAGACATGTAACACCACTATCACATTATGTAGTCTGTTACACTCGCTGCTACATTAGTGCTACATCAACGCCATGCCACACATTATAATTTTATTATTTTGTTTTCTTTATTAAATCACTTTTCTTTTGTTAACTATATTTTACTCTCATTAATCCCTGATTAATTATTTTAATTCTCTAATAATTATATCTTTTTTATCACTGAATCCCACCTATTTCAATTCTCGTTTCATCGGAAAAATCATATCTGCCCATCTTCACTATTGATTTTGTTCTTCACCACCTCTATATCACCTTCAATTCATCTTCTTCTTCTTTGTTCCCCAACATCAAATATTACCACCACCATTATTCATATCGATTTTTTCTTCTTCAGCACATTCAATTACCTCTTTTAATGTCACTCGCCACCCATCACCACCAAACCCATAAAGTTGCTATCACCCCCGAACCCAAAAACTGATCAACAACCAGAATTTCTTTAAACGAAGTAAAAATAATAATAAAAAAGATAGAAACAATCAACCGAAACTTTTCTAAATAAAATACAATTATTCACTAACAAATCCATGAGAATTGACCTAATTGCTACTCAAAAAAATTGTGCTTTAAGATTGTGAATAAAAAATAAAGAAGTGCGATGAAAATAAAGAATGAAGAAGAATAGGACAATGGGGGGGTGGGGGGTGAAGAAGAAGAGGTGTGGCGGGTGTGGGTGGAAAAGAGGATTCTAACTTCTTATTTTTTATACTTTAATTTCAAATTGACGTGCCATTTTTTTTTTTATTGTTTACTTTTTTTCCACGTCAGTTTTAAGGGGTAAGAAAATTTACTTTTGAGTAGTATAGGTGTGTAATAGGTCACTATGATAGTTTAAGCGTGTAACTGAATTTTTGGAACAAATTCAAGGGAAAATTTATGCCTCTTTCCATATTTTTCCACATGCCATTTATACAAATTAATATGGACTAATAACTTTTGAAGACCTTCGTTGATATTTTCTAAAAATATATGCAGTTTTCTAGCTTCTTTTTTTTATTATTAAAAAAGAAAAAAAAATCATTAGACAGACATTATATATATATATATAATTTTTCGGTTCGGTTTGATTATTATTGTGTTTTTTAGTACAACCAAAAGCAAACCAAATAGTGTTCGTTTCCAAAAATTAAAACCAAACCAACTATCGATTTTATTAAATGGTTTGATTTGAATGGTGGTACAATTTTATTTATTAACCATAACCATGAACATCCCTGATTATTAAAATTTTTATTTTACAAAATTATAAGTAATTAGAAAAAATGGGATGGAATAGTAGGAAAAACTGGTTTTTTTCAAGAAAACAAAAATCCCCATTTCTTGATTTTTTTTCTCCCCTTCCCCCATTTTCTTGTCTTCAGTCCCCCACTCCCTATTTTGGAGATTCTTTGTAACACCCCTAAATTTTTTTGAGCTAAGACTCGAACCGTTCTTCGTAGTGAGTGAGATTTTACCAAGGAATTTTAAAAAAAAATTAGTGTTAAGGTCACTAGATGTAGCACCTTGAGTTTCAAGAAGAATTAAAGAGAGTTCATTCAAGTCATTCCTAAGTTTTCTTAAAGTTTAGGGTCAACTTCAACTACTCATGAATCCTAGTACAAAATGAGTTAGGTGAGCTACCAGATAGGTAATGAAAGCTCTTCGAATCCTCTTTCCAAAGCCACTGAGTTTGCTAAATTCTGAGCTCTAAGTAAAAGGTTATGACTGATTTACTAACGACACCCAAACCTGGCAGCAGCTCCGAGATGGCTTTGACTGCCTGGTGAAAAATCATTCTGACTCCCAGTTCAATTTATTTATTTATTAAAGGGTATTTTGGTCCTAAAAACCCTTAGTAGGTCATCTAAATTGCCCTATTCTTGTAGAAAAATCAGTTTTCATACATCAATCCCTCTCATTCACTCCAAAGATTCTACGCTCAAGGAATTCAAGAAACGCTAAGGCTAAAGTTCTTCTTCAAAAAATTTCCTTAAGTTCATCAAGAAGATGGTTCTTTCAGGTAGATAAGCTTCCATAGTGTTAGTTTTTTTCACCCACACGCCAATCATGTTAATTCCAGTGTTAATTCGTTCTAGGAAGTTGAAAGTATGATGTTCTTGAGTTATGTTCTTGATGAAATCATGTCGATTTTAGAGTTGTATATGAGTAGGTTCTTGTGTTCATGTGTTGGGTATCTAAATCTAAACAGGGATTGAGAAATAGAATCTAATTTACGCGAATTGGGGGTTACAAAATGAAGAAGGAAAAAGTCGGGTGAATTTGGCACCTTGCTCCACGTCGCGGACCTGCCTTCCCTTTCACAAAAATTTTCTTCGCGTCGCGGAGAGGTCACGGACCTCTCTTCCTCAAAAGTTCATTCGCGACCAAATATTAAAATACATCTCCGCGTCGCGGACTTGCTTCCAGACAGTCATATCTTGATTGTTTCTCATGCTTAACTATTTAAAACACTCCTAAACATCACGAGAACTTTCCTATCACAAATCATAACCTTGAATTCATAATGCAAATTCAATGTAGAGTTGAGAGTCAAGTTTTGAGAGTTCTTCCAAATAATTTTGAGAAAGTCCTTTTGAGTTTTTTTGGAGTGTCTTCTACAACTTCTAGTAACTTGTTTCAAGACTCGAGCAAGTGAGTATGAGAGTGAGGCGAATGTATTCATGAGTCTATTTTGTCATCACGATATCCTTCATATCGTGAACCATAACTCTTGAATTCATAATTCACATTGAAGAGAGAGATAAGAGTAGAGTTCAAGGAAACCTTTGAGTTTAATTGTGAATCCTTTGAAATCCATCATCGATTTGAATTATCTTTTGACTAAGTAAGTATGAAAATGAGAAGAGTCGTATACCTGGGTTCCTTATTGGTATTTTGACCCCTGAGTCAAGTGGTTCATGCCCATAACTTCCTCATGAACTCTATAAGTTGAGTATCTTTGAGTCCTTGAGTTGAGTAGTTCATGCTCATAATTTCGCATGAACCCTCTGAGTTGAGCATTCTTAAAATGAGTAGTATCATTGAAGTTCTTGAGCTCCAAGTATTGAGTTCTACCTATAGTTTTTGAAAACCTTGCATTGAGTTGTTCACCTCCATAATTAGACATGAACAATATTTTAAGAAGTCTTTTACAATCGTTTTAACTTTATTTTAAGACTTAAGCTTTGAGTTGAGTAACGAGTAAGAGTAAAGTTCATTTATTTAAAATTATATATGGGAACTAAGTATTCCCAAGAGTAAATGTTTTCACATTTAAGATGAGAGGAAATTTAGATCTCCAAAAGAGTTTTGATCAATTTGAGTACCATCTCTTTTAAGAGACAGATTTTTGAGTAATTATCTCAAATCAAAGAAAAAGTTATGTCTTAAAACATATGAGTTGAGTATTTTGGGAGTAGTATTGAGCACCGATATGGGGATGAGTTTGAGTTCAGATAACTCATGTATCCATAAACCATGTAGCCATAATAGGTAGTAAAGAGTCATACTTTTTAGATGATTCCTTAAGTGTTTTTTAGCATAGACTAGTGGATCCACTTAGTTAAGGCGTTCTATATGAAGGCAAAGTATAAGACAGTTCTAGCAGTGTGGGCAAGATGTTGTATCATCACTTAGGCTCATAGTGCTGGTTGTCGGTTAGAGAAACTCCCACAGAGTTATATTATATTTTATTATATATAAATTGAGTCGTTATTGTATTCTTCAATACACTTAGTTGATTTCTATTGTTTTAAAAGTTTACAATATATTCCATGTGTATTGTTGCTTTATATTGAGTTGGGTATACAGAGTTGAGTACCTAGAGTCAAGTATCATATCTTTGAGTTGAGTATCTAATCTCTGAGTTGAGTATCTTATCCTTGGGTACTTCTGAGTTGTGTAAGTTGAGTAGTTTTGAGTATCCTTGAGTATTCCTTGAGTTGAGTAATTTTGAAAAGAGGTAAGTATGTTTCTTTTTTTTAAATCAAATTCAAGCTTATGTTTATGTTTTAGAATTCCCCTTAGATACTCGTACATTCCATGTATTGAGCCATTTGGCCTGCATCCTTTGATGATGCAGATACAGGTATTTAGGGTCATCAACAGAAGCTTCGTTGATACCACATTTAAATCAAGTTAGCTATAGTGAGCTTCCTTGCTTTAGGAGGATTGCATTTACTTTTCAATTATATCAGTTGTTAGGATGTCGTGGGTCTTGTCCCGACTTCCATCTTTGTCAGTTCGAGGATTCATAGATACACTGTAGAGTTCAAAAGTCTGTTCTGTTATTTTATTAAATATTTTAAAGACTTAAGTTACCCACTTTGGGGCGAGTTAAATATATTATATTATTCAGAGTTTTCTTCTGAGTTAAAGCTTGTATTTAAGTTTTTCATGAATTTTATTCTGTTTTAAGTTTGTATGCTTAAGTTAATGTTCCGCTTGTAGTCAGCCAGGATGAGGGTTCCCTTGGGGACCAACAATGGTTCTCGAGTGCTGGCCACGTCCAAGGTGTCGGCTCGGGTTGTGACAAACTTGGTATGAGAGCACAGAGTTCAAGTGTTCTAGGTTGTCTATGAAGCCATGCCAAGCAGGATCTTTTTTATGGTTGTGAGGGCCCCACTTCTATAAATGAGGGACTACAAACATTTAGGAAAAGTTTCCCTTCTTTCATACTCTAAATCGTGCAATAGATTTATGTCATATAGACTTGTTCTAACTCATGTGTTCTCCTATCCCTTCGACTACCCATCATACTAAAGGTGGTTGAAAAGCAGAGTAAGTCCTTTACAGATGATTTATTCTTAGCAAGAATCTTGAGGAAGTCATGAGACTCTAGAGGGGCATGAGAGAATCCCAAGAGCAAGTTAAGTGTTCAGTTTCAGAGGAATGCACCCATATTCATGTGAATCGTGCGTTTAAGCTAAAAGCGAGTTGTACTCTTTTACTTAAGTCTTGTTTCAGCAGAGATCCTTATGAGGAAGTATGTTTAGAGCTTGGAAAGTATTTCCACCCGAAAAGGTAGCATGAGTTACGAGATCATGAGCAGTAGTAGTGAAAGAGCCCAGAGTTAGAGGAAAGTGTGCAAAGGTTTAGTAATCCTAGATAGGGAGATAGTGTTTTGAAGAGCTATATTACTATAGTCATACACCCAGTAAGTTATTGATGAGGAGTTTTCCCTTATGGGTAGAGTAAGAGTTCCTAGTTAAGATGAGATAGAGTATATATTTGTTAACCAGAATAGAGTTGATGTCGATGTCCCATCATATTAGAGGAGACTAAATTCATGTGTTGAATAAGAGAGTAAAGTTTTTATGAAGCATTAGATCTAAGCTAGGCTTATGATTTGTTTGAGAGGGTCATGATGTTCAGAAGGTTATAGAACTGATCAACTAATGAGGTATAGTATAGTAAGCGAGCAATCATATTGATATTCGGTTTTAGTAATAAACATTAAGCTTGAATTTGAGATGAGCGTCATGATAAAAAGAAAGGCAACATGAGGGTGATAATGTCAGTCTTGAGATTTGATCTAGTAGACTTGACATAGAGTAGGTGAGGAATTGAGATGTTGCTGCAATGAATGTGAGTAGTACAAATACGAGACCCAAACCTTTAGATAAGGGCAGCGAAGTGTGGCTAAGTCACAAGAGTAACAAGAGAATTAAGAGGGGTACCGAGAGGGTATGTAATTAAAAGTGGCTAATAGAAACACCTTAGAAAAAGGTTTTAGTACCTTCTTATTGAGAGTTCGATAGTCATGAGGTAAACTTCTCCCAATTGTTAGAGTAAAATAGGACGTGGACCAGTTAGAGATAATGGAATAGGTCCATAGCTTTCAAGTGTCAACTTTAGACCTAAGGGAGAGATGATAAGATGAGAAATCTAGTCAAGTGTTGAGAATTTCTTAAGTAGTTGGTTAGTAGGATTACATGGAGTTGTTAGAGTACCAAGCTTGAATGTGGTGTTGTTAAACATTAGGTGGTTCTTGTTATGAGCCCAATGTGGTGGTAAAGAGTAATAGTCTTGGGATGAGATACCCTATAGAGATAAATAGAACCCGAACTTAAGGATTTGGGTTAAGCTTGAATATCGTAAGAGTATACCATTATACTCAGACCTTAGTAAGAGCAATCCCGTTCCATACCAAGTCCAGTTGTCATTCGAGGACAAATTATCCCAAGGGGGAGATATTGTAACACCCCAGAAATTTTTTGAGCTAAAACTCGAATCGTTCTTCGTAGTGAGTGAGATTTTACCAAGGAATTAAAATTTCTTTAGTGTTAAGGTCACTAGATGTAGCACCTTGAGTTTCAAGAAGAACTAAAGAGAGTTCATTCAAGTCATTCCTATGTTTTCTTAAAGTTTAGGTCAACCTCAAATGCACATAAATCCTAGTACAAGATGAGTTAGGTAAGACAAAAGATAGCTAATGAAATCTCTTCGATTCCTCTTTCCAACGCCACCGAGTTTGCTAAATTCTGAGCTCTAAGTAAAAAGTTATGACTGCTTTACTAACGACGCGAAAACCTGGCAGCAGCTCCGCGATGGCTGCACGTTATGGAGCCAATACAGACCTCACTGCCTGGTGAAAAATCATTCCGACTCCCAGCTCGTTTTATTTATTTATTAAAGGGTAATTTGGTCTTTAAAACCCTTAGGAGGTCCTCTAAATTGCCCTAAACGTGTAAGAAAATCAGTTTTCATAAATTAAACCCTCTAATTCACTCCAAAGATTCTACGCTCAAGGAATTCAAGAAACGCTAAGGCTCTTCTTCAAAGATTTTCCTTCAAGTTCTTCAAGAAGATGGTTCTTTCAGGTATGTAAGCTTCCATAGTGTTGGGTTTGTTCACCCACATGCCAATTATGTTAATTTCAGCGTTAAATTCGTTCTAGGAAGTTGAAAGTATGATGTTCTTGAAATTGGCTTTTGTTCTTCAATTTAGATGAGATTGTTGAGTTCTTGTTGAAATCATGTTGATTTTAGAGTTGTATATGAGTAGGTTTTTGTCTTCACGTGCTGGGTATCTAAATCTAAAGAGGGATTGAGAAAGAGAATCAAATTTAGGCGAATTGGGGTTAGAAAATGAAGAAGGAAAAAGTCGGGCGAATCTAGCACCTTGCTCCACGTCGCGGACCTGCCTTCCCCTTTCACATAAATTTTCTTTGCGTCATGGAAAGGTCACAGACCTCTCTGCCTAAAAATTAAATTCGTGACCAACTATTAAAATACATCTGGATCCGCGTTGCGGACTTGCTTCCAGATAGCGATATCTTGATTGTTTCTAATGTTTAACTATCTAAAAACACTGCTAAACATCACGAGATCTTTCCTATCACAAATCATAACCTTGAATTCATAATTCAAATTCAAGGTAGAGTTGAGAGTCAAGTTTTGAGAGTTCTTCCAAACATTTTTTAGAAAGTCCCTTTGAGTTTTTTTAGGGAGTCTTCTACGACTTCTAGTAACTTGTTTCAAGACTCGAGTAAGTGTGTATGAGAGTGAGAAGAATGTATTCATGAGTCTATTTTGTCATCACAATATCCTTCATATCGTGAACCATAACTCTTGAATTCATAATTCACATTCAAGAGAGAGTTAAGAGTAGAGTTCAAGGAAGCCTTTGAGTTCAATTGTGAATCCTTTGAGATACATCATCGATTTTGGTTAAGTTTTGAGTAAGTAAGTATGAGAATGAGAAGAGTCGTATTACTGGGTTCCTTATTGATATTTTGACACTTGATCGAGTAGTTCATGCCCATAACTTCCATATGAACTCCATAAGCCGAGTATCTTTGAGTCCTTGAGTTGAGTAGTTCATGCTCATAATTCCGAATGAACCATATGAGTTGAGCATTCTTGAAATGAGTTGTATCATTGAAGTTCTTGAGTTCCAAGTATTGAGTTCTACATATGGTTTTTGAAAACCTTGCATTGAGTCGTTCACATCCATAATTCGACATGAACCATTTTTTAAGAAGTCTTTTACAAACGTTTTATTTTTAAAAAAACTTAAACTTTGAGTTGATTAAAGAGTAAGACTAAAGTTCATTTCTTCAAAGATTATACTGGAACTAAGTATTCCCAAAGAGATTTAGTTCTTTTTCTTTAAAATGATATATGGGAACTAAGTATTCCCAAGAGAAAATGTTTTCACATTTACTGAGATTTCCAAAAGAGTTTTGAGCAGTTTGAGTACCATCTCTTTTAAGAGAAAGATTTTTGAGTAATTATCTCAAAACAAAGAAAAAGTTATGTTTTTAAATAAATGAGCTGAGTACTTTGGGAGTAGTATTGAGCACCGATTTGGGAACGAGTTTGAGTTCAGATAACTCACGTCTCCATAAACCATGTAGCCATCATGGGTAGTAAAGGATCATACTTTTTAGATGTTCCTTAAGTGATTTTTAGCATAGACTAGTGGATCCACTTAGTTAAGGGTTTCTATATAACGGCAAAGTATAGGACAGTTCTGGCAGCGTGGGTAAGACATTGTATCATCACTTAGGCTCATAGTGCTGGTTGTCGATTAGAGAAACTACCACATAGTTATATTATATTTTATTATATCTGAATTGAGTTGTTATTGTATTCTTGAATGAGTTGATTTCTATTGTTTTAAAAGTATTCCATATATTGCATGTGTATTGTTGCTTTATATGGAGTTGAGTATCCAGAGTTGAGTGTTTAGATTTGAGTACCTAGAGTCGAGTATTATCTTTGAGTTGAGTATCTAATCTCTGAGTTGAGTATCTTATCCTTGAGTACTTCTGAATTGAATAGGTTGAGTAGTTTTGAGTATCCTTGAGTATTCCTTGAGTTGAGTAAGTTTGAAAAAAGGTAAGTATGTTTCCTTTTTTATCAAGTTCAAGCTTATGTTTATGTTTTAGAATTCCCCTTACATGCTCGTACATTCCACGTACTGAGCCATTTGGCCTGCATCATTTCTTGATGCAAATATAGGTATTTAGGGTCATCAACAGAAGCTTCGTTGATACCATATGGAGTTCGAGTTAGCTATGGTAACCCTCCTTGCTTTAGGAGGATTTCATTTACTTTTCAGTTATATCAGTTGTTAGGATGTCGTGTGTCTTGTACCGACTTCCATTTTTGTCAGTTAGAGGCTTCATAGATAGACTGTAGAGTTCAAAAGTCTGTTCAGTTATTTTATTAAATGTTTTAAAGACTTAAGTTGCCCACTTTGGGGCGAGTTAAATATATTATATTATTCACTTTTGTTTTGAGTTAAAGCTTGTATTTATGTTTTTCATGAGTTTTATTATGTTTTAAGTTTTGTATTCTTAAGTTAGTCTTCCGCTTGTAGTCTGCCAGGATGAGGGTTCGCTTGGGGACCAACAATGGTTCTTGAGTGCCGGCCACGTCCAGGGTGTAGGCTCATGTCGTGACATTCTTTTTGAAATTTTCTAATTTGGTGTGGTGGCAAACCCACTCAAATTTGTTATGTAAGTAGAGAGACGACTTGTTATTGTCCTTGAAGGAATTTTTACATTGCGTTTTTATTTATTTATAAGGTGAAAACTGACCTAATCCCTAATTAAAATTCCTAACTTTTCATATATATACTATAATACAAATATGTTTGTAACATATTCCTTCTTTTCCTTCCCACTCCCTTGTCCTTTTCCTTCCATATTTTTGTCTTCACTCCTTTCCCCTTTTTCTGTTTTCATTATTTCTTTCAATTAGGGTAAGTAGTTTCACTTCATATTTATAAATCAATCTTATTTGATTCACATTTTAATGTGGTCGTTCAATTATATTTCAGTTGAATTAATATTTTTTTCAACCCATAAAAATGAGTAAATATTTAAAAGGTCATTCAACTATGAAGAATTATGGAGAAAAACATTTGTTTTTATTTTGTATCAATAAAATCACTTAACTTGGGATTTTTTTCTTATAAAATCACTCAACCAAATTATAATTAAAAAACTCAATTTACCCCCTTAACATTTTAGGTTTATAAACAATAACCTTTCACATTTTGAATGCGACAATAAACCCCTTTGATCTTAACAATTCCTAGAAATTAATTAATTATATATATAATATATATATATATATATACACACACACTCTCTCTTTCAATTAATGTGAATTATAGCATATACTCTTTTAAATAATTAAAATTTGTAAACAAAATCATTATATATATAT
This sequence comes from Solanum tuberosum, assembly GCF_000226075.1. Lineage (NCBI taxonomy): Eukaryota > Viridiplantae > Streptophyta > Magnoliopsida > Solanales > Solanaceae > Solanum > Solanum tuberosum. The sequence continues at coordinate 790,458 of NW_006239112.1, read as the reverse complement.
ATATATATACACACACACTCTCTCTTTCAATTAATGTGAATTATAGCATATACTCTTTTAAATAATTAAAATTTGTAAACAAAATCATTATATATATATATATATATACACACACACTCTCTCTTTCAATTAATGTGAATTATAGCATATACTCTTTTAAATAATTAAAATTTGTAAACAAAATCATTACATAAAAAATAAATTACTTATTGTTATAAATATAGTGAATGTCTATCTTTCAGAGAATATTTAGGAACCCTAACTTTGGGACCAAGTCAATTTCCCCCTATAAATAGAAGAGTCACCTTCATTGTAAAATCATCCTTGAAGAGAAATACTGCGCCTTGTATCTTCTCCCTACTATCTTCTTCATATTATTTATAGTTTCATAACATATTATCAACACGAGACTGTACTGTCTCAAAGAGTGAAGGTTAATAAGGTATTAATTTATGCTTTTGCTTTTAATTTTAATGATCAATCTTACGAAACTAGAGTTCCTTTCCCTTCATAGTTCGGGAAGGAACTACCTTTCATGGGTGTTCCACCTTGATGCAATTGGTCTTGGAGACTGCATAAAAGATGAAGATAACACACCAAAGCAGAACTGTGTGAAGACTGATATTTTTTGCTTAATCATTCGAGATTCTAAAAATTGAATATCTCACAGTTAAGGATCCACTTGTTTTGTAGAGTAATGTCACGACCCAGACCGTCGTAATTGGCACCCACACTAACCCTCCGGTGGGAGAATCATTAATACTAATCAGTTAACCCAAAAACTAAACATTTAAAGATACGGAAGCAGGTTTAAATGACCAAAAGAAATACGGAGTTCCCATAAACTCTAAAGGTTTAAACAAATAACTAACCAGACTAATGCGAAATTCTTATCCCTTAGAACCTGAATGTAATTATACCAAAACATCTAAATTCAACAAGTCTAAGGAAATGGGTACAACCCAAAACTAAGCATAAGAAACATCTAACAATAGTCTGAGTCTGAACAGAAAGGACTAAACAAAAATGAAGGATTTCGTGGCAGCTTGAAAGAACTGGCTCAACCTTGTAATCCGGTCTCGATCACTGATCTCATATATAACTGAGGTCTATCAATAGCCGCCTGAAGATGCTCTATACTCAACAAAGAATGAGCAAGTGCAGTATCAGTATACAACCACAATGTACTGGTAGGATCACGCGGCTATTCTAGTAAGTGAAACATATGTAAGCAGTCACAACATAGTAAACATGACGTGTACATAATATATATACACATTGGTTATCATTTTAGAGCAACAAATAGTCTTCCAATATCAATCACCATTAGATATGAACGTAATCATCACAAGTAGATACACAGCGCAGTTTAATGGTCCTCTCACGGAACCCAATTCATGGTCTTCTCATGGAACCTATACCCAAATTATTAGCATACCAGAATGTGATACCCGATCCCAATTAGTTTGTCGGACGTGACACTCGATCCCATATATGTGTCGAAACGTGGCACCCGATCCAAGTTAGTGTGTCGAAATGTGACACCCGATCCAATCATCATACCACAATCACAAACACAATGCACATTTTAATAATCATACAATCAAATGTTGATTCATGGCATACAATCATTCCATACTCATTTACATTAGGTTTGATCAATAGAGCTACATTAACATACATGCATGCAATACAATGAAGCAATTATCCACATACCTCTCACAAACATGAAATCAAATCATCACCTACCTCTAACCCAAGTTTGAATCCTACTAAGAAACTTGAATCTTCCCTTTTCGGATTCTTTCCTCTTGTTCGTGGTCTAAAAACAAACAAGTAACACAAGGATCAATAAACGACGCCTAATTACCTTGATTATAATTAACATTATAAACCCTAGGCGAAACCCAAGATCCCAATACCCAATTTAGCTTTTTCCACCATTAATTAAAGATGAAAACCTTCCCATAATAATAATTACCCAAGAATTTAAGTTTTACGGACCGAAAAACAGATTAGGGAAGTAAAATTTTTACCTTTAGTGCTAGAAGAGGTGGAAAACCTTGAAGAAATAGCCCTGGGTCGTTTCTTAGCTCCCAAGAACGAAGTTTTGCAAAAAATAACGTTTTTGGGGGGTTTTACATTATTTAAGTTGCGATTATCCCGCTACAGTGGCCCGCAAGGAGACATAATGTTGGAATTTGAGTTCCAAGCCCCCATTTCACAACACACCTTCAACCTTAGACATTCAAAAACTACCCGTTCACGCTAAGATCAGTTTCGGGAGTTCTACTTGCCCGAATTCGATTCCGTAAAGTCACATTGTTTTCTTAACGTCTTGGATATCCACTCATGTCATGAAATTCATTATTATATCTCTCATTCAATACCAGATTTCCCTAGATCTTACTGACTAAGATTTCGTCCAAATCTGGACTAGGCTGGGAATTCCCAAGTTACTACTCAAAAAATTTCTTTCCCCAGTTCTTTCCCCATTGACTTTTCCATAATGACGGGAACATGTCGTTACAATAGATACCAATTTACCCATCACTCCTCCCCGGGCGATAAACTAGGAAAAACTGTCTAAGGTAAGAGTAGAGTAGTACTTTAGTCGTCGAATAACTGGGGATACTTGGCCCGCATACTTTTTATGTCGACTCTGGGCTGCTAGAAGCTTAGCTTGGATGCTTCTAACCTTATCTTGAACATCTTTCCCCAAATCAACCCCCAAGGGTTTCAGATCTCCAACCTCAAAACAACAATTTGAATACCTACATATCACCCCATACAATGCCGCAATGAAGTCATCTCAATACTCGAGTGATAGTTATTGTTGGAGATAAACTTAACTAATAACATAAGAAATTCTCAATAACCACCAAAGTTGATCGTACACACATCTGCAACATGTTATCAAGAACCATACCACAATCATCCAGACGAATCCTTTAACACGTAAGCATGATAAAATTCCAAATCAATACTCGCTGCAATTAGAAGTGAACCTGAACCAACCAACACATACTCATAATACCCAAACAATCATAGTTCTTAACAACATCTCCATCCCACAACATAAATTCCCATGAGCTCAAGTTGTAAATATTTGATCTTTAGACATTAGATACTCATTGAGGGATATGTCCAAGCATATAAACCCTCTAACAACACTATCGAGAAGCTAGATTTAACTATTTTGATTGTAGATTACCCTTAAGAATAGTAGAATTGGACCCAATGATCCCCATATTCAACCACACATAATCGTTTCATGACCTCAATGACAAGATGAATATTAATATTATCGGACAACCATAATTACGCATGGCAGCTCTTCTATGAATTCTCATAAGCAAGGTGGTACATGTAGAACCACTGAAATACTTTAACAACTCCAAGACAACACCAAATATGTCATCTGAAATAACCAAGTCTTTCCAATCATCCCACTCAACAAAGAGAACATCACAGGACTGGTACCCCTGATCCACTACAGGGGATCCAACCACAAAAGTGAAAATACATGTGATCATAGCTAGTGAAACATACTCACCATTGTGTACAAAACAAAATAAATGGTCACGTAAGAATTTTACGGAATAACACTAAAGGTTTTCCTCTGAAGAGTCAATACCAGTCATTTCCATTGAGTTGACTCCATATACTCTTCACATCATTCCACTGAAGTCCACACTCTCAATACTAACCACCATCATGAACACTTCGACCATTTACCTTACTATAAACCAACACTTTTAAATGAAACCCTTTTTTATGTACTTAACAATCAACAATTATAAACTTTACGACTCAACCCAGGTGTAAGTCCTTTCAAATGCTCAATACCGGATACAATTGATCGTTTCTCACATTACCAATTCATACCTTGACAAAATATATCACCACAAATGTAGACTTATAATGAAAAAAAATCTGAATTGTAAATCCAACTGTATAACACATTTCCCTTATCTATCAACATTAGCTTGTACCTTGAAGCTTTTTATGAATTCATGGATCTTCGCTTATCATTGATCGCATCTTCATCGATCTTAGAATATCCTTAGTTAAAAATTCGTTCGTACTCATTACTAAATTCAAAAACAAAACTGAAGAACTTATCATCACACTCGAGCTAATGTCTGTACACTCCTTTCTCAAGTACTTTCCCATAGTTTTAACCAATCTGATAGACTCGTGGCACTATTACCACAACCACCGCAACGAATGAATTCACGCGTCTCTGAACCCAATTCTCTACCCTCTGAAGATACCTCTTTAGCCTTTGCAATCAAATAAAATATTCTTGCTCTCGTCTCTCTCTAAAGGTTGTATGACATCCCACTATTTTTCTTCATTATGACTCTAGCTCTTTTAAATTCGATTCATGTGGTGTCCCACCATCTCTTAAAACTTTTCATATAGCCACGTTACTCATCAAATATTAGAAAACCACAACCTTAGATACTCGCAAGTCGTAATTACTATACACAATTCGCTTAACCAACAATCTTGTTATATAGTTGCATTCCATCGCAATCCATCACGAAATTTTACTACCATTACACTCGGTTAGCCCTGGCTATCACTACAAAGTCAACCTTTTCATAAACACAACACCTCAAACTCACGTATACTCATAATATTCAAAGGACTAACCCAATTTTTATATGCACTTTCTTACTAAAATTTTCAATTTTCTTCAACCAAGTATACTCAATGGAACTTTCTTTATCCATAAGCTTGTCATTCCGGTAGCATACCATGCAAATTGGTAGGAACACTTCCTTCAATTCAGACACTACATGAATAGACTCAATAGAGGGAGACTCAACCTCAACATCCCGAACATGAGCCAAATATACCAAACATCCCTGCCCTACCAGTTTCCTAACCCGAATAGAGGATACGGCTTTAGCTGGCTTAGGCTTCTACACCCCTTCCCACTCTAACCTTTCCCTATCGGGGATCTCTAGAGTAACAAACTTAGTGTTACAATTTAACACAGCATAATAGGAGGCTAACCAAGTCATGCTTAAGATTATATCAAAATCAATCATATCCAAAATAACCAAATCAGCCCAAGTCTAAAACCCATAAACAAAGTAGGACAATCACGATACCCATGGGTGACTATGACAGACTCTCCAATTGTGTAGAAACATAGATGGGGGCATCAAGTACATCACAAACCATATCAAATCCCAAGGCAAACTGAACTAACACATATGAATAAGTAGAACCCAGATCAAACAAAATGGTAGCCATTCGGTCACAGACAAGAATAGCACTTGTGACCACTGCGTTAGACACCTCAGCCTTGGTCTTTCCCAGAAAGGCATAAAACTAAGCACTGTTATCTTGATGGGCAACATCCTTGGCTGACAGCACTGCTTCTGTACCTGCATTAACATTTCCCCGGCCTCCACGACCTCATGGATTTCCTCCTCATATGCCCAGGGTCTCCACAATTATAACACACGTACTAACTTAACCAAGTAAGCATCGCTGCTATTGTAATAGTCGTATCATGACCCTCTTTGATATATATAAAATCTAGGAAATCGCAGCAGATATTCTAACTTCAATTGTCACAACATAATTTTATCATTTACTATGCAACCCATTCATAATATGACAACAATACTAAATGCATTTTCCAAGTAATGGTGTTCATTATCTAGCCTTCCCTTACAAAACTTCTTGAATGTTGTCACTTTGGCAATGTCTTCTGACTTTACCCCTGTAACACACCTCTACTAGAAAGACTTAGAATTAAAAAGAAACCGTTGTTGGAAATAATCAAATTTGCAAAATTTGACAAAGTTAGGCTAAGTATGAACTTTGGGTCTACTTCAAACAACCATAACTCCTAGCTCAGGATGATTTAGGTGTGCTAAGAGATACCATAGGAATGATCTTTGAATTATATTTCCAACGCCACCAAATTTGATCAATTTCAAGTTTGAATGAGGGAGATATGCCCATTTAAAGTTGGGTTGTCTGAATAAGGAAAGTTAACCGGATTTTAAAGGGGTATTTTTGTCTTTTCATTAACCAATTAATTAAATCCATTTTTAGTAAATTATTTGAGGTCTAAACTGAGTTAGTTCAGTTTACACACTCAAATATTTCACGCTAGGTTTTTAGAGGAAGAACTCAAGAGGGTAAAAGAGGAGAAAAGTAAGTGTTCTTGGAGATTTCATGTGGAATTGAAGTCATGTCGCTAAGGGTTGATCCCTAAAGAAGTATGTGAGACTTTCATAGTGTTGGGTTCATTCACCCACGCGTCATATATCTATTATGCCATATAGAATGGCACCAGAAGAGTTTAAAGAGTTAAATGAGCAGTTGAAAGATCTCCTAGAGAAAGGTTTTATTCAACCAAGTGTCTCACCTTAGGGCTCTCCGGTCTTATTTGTGAGAAAGAATGATGGTTCCCTTAGGATGTGTATAGATTATCGTCAGTTGAACAAGGTTACCATCAAGAATAAGTATCCTCTTCTGTGAATTAATGATCTCGTTGATCAACTTCAGGGTGCCACTTGTTTCTGTAAGATAGACCTCAGATCTGGCTACCATCGGCTAAGAGTAAGGGAATGTGATATTCCAAAGACAACTTTTAGGACTGGTTATGGTCATTATGAGTTACTAGTCATGTCATTCTGTTTAACTAATGCACTTGCTGCGTTCATCGACCTTATGCATAGAGTATTCAAGCCTAATTTAGATATGTTTGTTATCATATTCATTGATGACATACTAATCTAGTCGAGGAATGAAGAAGATCATGCTAGCCATCTCAAAATAGTTCTCCAAACTCTAAAGGTTAGAGAGTTGTATGCCAAGTTCTCTGAGTATGAGTTTTGGCTTGAGGCTGTCGCATTCTTAGGGCACATTGTCTCTAGTGATAGAATTAAAGTTGACACTCACAAAATAGAGGTAGTGCAGAATTTGCCTAGACCCACATGTCCAACTAATATTAGGAGTTTCTTGGGGTTGGCTAGATATTATAGAAGGTTCATAGAGGGGTTCTCACCTATTTAGTCCCCTTTGACCAAGTTGACTCAGAAAATATTGAAGTTTTAATGGTCTGAAGCTTATGAGAAAAACTTTCAGGAATTGAAAAAGAGGTTGACTACTGCCCTACTATGGACTTTACCAGAAGATACACAAGGTTTTGTGGTATATTGTGATGCGTCCAGAGTTAGTTTGGGTTGTGTGTTAGTGCAGAATGACGAAGTTATAGCTTATGTCTCCGGACAGTTCAAATTTCATGAGTTGAATTACCCAACCCATGATCTAGAATTGCCTGTCGTAGTATTTGCTTTGAAAATATGGCGCCATTATCTGTATGGTGTTCATGTGGATGTGTTCACCGATCACAAGAGTCTTCAGTATGTGTTTAGTGAAAAGACCTTGATCTCAGATATGGGAGGTGGTTAGAGTTACTTAAGGATTATGATATGAGTATTCTATATCACCCAGGTAAGGCTAATGTTGTTGCTGATGCCTTGATTAAGTTGTCTATGGGTAGTACCGCCCATGTTGAGGAAGAGAAGAAAGAACTAGTAAAATATGTGCACAGACTTGCATGATTAGGAGTTTGATTAATGGACTCCAAAGAAGGAGGAGTAGTGGTGATGAATGTGGCTGGATCATCATTAGTTTCAGAAGTGAAAGAGAATCAAGACCAAGATCCTATTTTGCTTGAATTGATTGCAAATGTTCATAAGCAGAAAGTAATGGCTTTTGAACAAGGGGAAGATGATGTATTGAGGTATCAAGGTAAATTATGTGTACCAAGGGTAGATGAACTCCAAAAGTGGATCATGGAGGAAGCTTATAGCTCTAGATATTCTATTCATCAGGGTTCCACAAAGATGTATCATGACTTGAGAGAAGTATATTGGTGGAATAGTATGAAGAAAGGTATTGCTGAGTTCTTTCCTAAATGCCTCAATTGTCAACAAGTTAAAGTAGAGCACCAAAGGCTAGGTGGTATAGATCAGAATATAGAACTGTCGGAATGGAAGTGGGAGATAATCAATATGGATTTCATTAGTTGGTTGCCACGGTCTCGCATGCAACATGATTCTGTTTTGGTTATTGTTGATAGAATGAAAAAATTAGCCCACTTTTTGCCGATAAAGACTACCCATTTAGCAGAGGACTATGCCAAGTTGTATCTTCAAGAGATAGTTACACTTCATGGGGTGCCAATTTCGATTATTTCAGATAGAGGTGTGCAATTTACTGCACAGTTTTGGAAGTCATTCCAGAAATGCTTGGATTCAAAGGTGAACTTAAGTACTGCTTTTCATCCGCACAGAGATGGTCAAGCAGAGTTCACTATTCATACTCTAGAAGATATGTTGAAGAACTGTGTGATTGATTTCAAGGGTAATTGGGATGATCACCTACCTCTCATTGAGTTTACTTATAACAGCAGTAACCATTCTAGAATTCAGATGGCTCTCTATGAAGCTCTTTATGGGAAAAGGTCCAGATCTCCAATTGGATGGTTTGAGGTTGGCGAAGCTTGGTTGATAGGACCAGACTTAGTTAATCAAGCTAAGGAGAAAGTGAAAGTTATTCAAGAGGTTGAAAACTGCGCAGAGTCTCCAGAAATCCTACACAAATGTTAGGAGATGGGACTTAGAGTTTGAAGTAGATGATTGGGTTTACTTGAAAGTTTCACCCGTGAAGGGTGTTATGAGATTTGGGAAGAAGGGGAAACTTAGTCCCCGACACATTGGTCCTTACAGAATATCCAAAAGGATTGGTAGCATAACTTATGAGTTGGAGCTACCCCAAGAGTTAGTAGCAGTTGATCCAGTGTTCCATATTTCTATGTTGAAGAAGTGTATGGGCGATCCTTTATTGATTATACCAACTGAAGATATTGGTATTAAGGATAGCTTGTCTTATGAGGAGATTCATGTTCAGATTTTAGATCACCAAGTTCGCAAGTTGAGGACCAAGGAAGTAGCATCAATCAAAGTTCTGTGGAGGAATCAATTTGTTGAGGAAGCTATTGGGAAGCTGAGGAGGATATCAAGAAAAGATACCCACATCTCTTCAAATTTGGAGAAGTTCCAATTTAAGGTACTAATCCTTTTCTTGGCTTTTATTTTATATTGGCATGTTGTATTCACAGTTTGCTTGTTGGGTGTTTGAGCTAGCTGTTAGATGTTACACCTTAGCCTACTAAGAGTAAAATCATTCGAGGATGAATGTTACCAAGTGGGAGATATAGTAACACCCCGCTACTAGAAAGACTAAGAATTAGAAAGAAACCGTTGTTGGAAATAATCAAATTTGAAAAGTTTGATAAAGTTAAGCTAAGTATGAACTTTGGGTCAACTTCAAACAACCATAATTTCTAGATCAGGATGAGTTAGGTGTGCTACAAGATACCTTAGGAAATATCTTTGAATTATATTTTCCAACGCCACCAAGTTTGATCAATTTCAAGTTTGTATGAGGGAGATATGCCCCATTGAAGTTGGGCTGTTTGAATAAGGAAAGATAACCAGATTTTAAAGGGATATTTTCATCTTTTCGTTACCCAATTAATTAAATCCATTTTTAGTAAATTATTTGGGGTCTAAACTGAGTTATTTCAGTTTACACACTCAAAAATTTCACGCTAGTGTTTTTAGAGGAAGAACTCAAGAGGAGAAAAGTCAAGTGTTCTTGGAGATTTCTTGCGGAATCGAAGTCGTTTCACCAAGGGTTGATCCCTAAAGAGGTATGTGAGACTTTCATAGCGTTGGGTTCGTTTACCCATGCACCAATAATTTTTAGTTCAGCAAAATTTGGTCTAGAAAGTTTAAAGTTTGAAAATTGGCTTTCGTTCTTGAGATTTGATGGGATTGTTGAGTTCTTGATGGAATCCTGTTGATTATAGAGTTTTGTTTGATTAGATTCTCGTGTACATATACTGGGTATCTGAATCTAAAGAATAATTGAGAAAAAGAATCGAATTTAGGCGAATTGAGGTTGGAAAAGGAAGAAGGAACGAGTCGGGAAAATCTAGGTACCAAGTCCGCGACGCGGACCTATTTCTCAGGATTGGAAAAAATTTATCCGCATTGCGGATCGGTGACCAACTCTTCTGCCTCAAAATTTATTTGGCAACCAAATAATAAAATGCATCTCTGCGTCGCGGACTTGCTTCCAGACAGTGTTTTCTTGATCTTTTCTCATCATGACATATTTCATATCACAAATCACAATCCTTGAATCCATGATTCAATTGGAAAATTAAGAGTTAAGTCAAGAAAAGTTAAGAGTCAAGTCAAGAGAAGTTCATAGAGTCTTACCAAAAGTCTTTTACAAATTGCTTTAACTTTGTTTTAAGACTTGAGTTTTGAGTTTAGTAAAGAGTAAAGTTTGAAGTTCATTTCTTCAAAAGAGTATATCAGGAATATGTATTCCCAAAGAGTAAAATATTTTTACATTTAAAGAAGAAAGGAAACCTTGATTTCCAAAAGAGCCTTTGAGCTAGTTTTCAGTTAAATAGTAAATGCTTTCACAATGAAGCAAGAGAGGAAACTTTGAGTTCCAAGAGGAGCCTTTGAGCTAAGTTTTGAGCAATTATTTCAAACCACAAAAAGAAGTATGTTTTTAAACATAAGAGCTAGTATCATAGTTTGAAAGTAGTATTGAGCACCGATATCGAGGAGAGTTCAGACAATTCCCAGCCTCCATAAACCATGTAGCCACCATGGGTAGAAAATGGGCCAAAGTTTGTGGATGATTCCTTAGTGTTGTTTAGCATAGACTAGTGGATCCTCTTAGTAGTTAGGTTCTATAGACTCGGCAAGGTATAGGACGTCCTTGGCAGCGTGAGGCAAAATGTTGTATCATCACAATAGCTCTTAAGTGATGGGTGTTCGTTTGAGAAACTCCCACAGCAGTATTTTGTATTTTTATATACATCTCAGAGTTTATATTGTATCTTTGCATACACACAGAGTATTATTGTATTTCTAAATACACAGAGTTGATATCCATGATTGAAAAGTTTTTCTTTATATTACATTTATGTTATTTCTTTATATTGAAATAAGTTCAGTTCAGTTCAGTGTTGTTGAGTTAAGACTAAGGCTGGCAAACGGACAGGACCGGATCAAACAGGACCGGTTTTACCGGAACCGGTCCTCGTTACCGGATTTCCTTACCGGAACCGGGTCTTACCGGAACCGGTTTTACCAGAAATTTCCAAAGGTTCCGTCCGGTCCCTTAGTTACCGGATTGGAACCGGTTTGGACCGGACCGGAACCGGTTCTTACCGGATCATTGTGTACCGGTTAATTTTTTTAATTTTTTATTAACTTTAATTATTATATAATATTATATTATTAAAAAACTTCAATCTAAAACTTCACACTTTAAAGTTACTTTAAAGTTTCAATTGAATTTAAGTTTAAAGTTTAAAATTGACTTTAAAGTTTAAAGTTTATATTGAATTTAAAGTTTAAACCTTAAAATTAAATTTTATATTAAAGTTTAAACTTTAAACTAATATTAAAATAGTTGAAAATTAAATTTCTAAAATGACTTGGATTAAATATAAGAGACTATTTTAAAAGAAAATCAAGGCGAATAGCCGTATATTTATTCAAATAAATAAATTGTACAATACAAATATTAGAAAGAGACAAAGAGTACATAATCTAGGTATTGAATATTAATTATTGTACTAACAATTGAAACTCTTTTTAAATTCTTTTCGTAACTTTTGTATCATTTCAAAAGAAACATTTTTTGGAACTTGTATTTGTCGTTCTTCTTCCATTGCTTCCATACCATCATCACTATTATCACCAAATATTTCATCTATTTCGTCTTCTATTTGGCTATTTAATTGTGGTAGTCCGGTATTTCTTCTTTCGGCATTGACATAATCTCGAAACAACACCGATATTTCCAAACTATCCTTTGCTAATGAATATCGATGATCTCCAATCATAAATCTCGCCGCACTAAAGGCTTGCTCCGAAGCAACCGATGATGCTTGAATCGCTAGCACATCTCGAACAATCCTAGCAAGGGTCGGAAATTGATTTTCACGATTCTTCCACCATACTAATATTGGAGCTTGAAGTTGTCCTTCTTCATGCCTAATCTTTTCCCGTGCCTGATTGAAATATAAATCAAAATCATTATTAGTAGATGATTCAAGCTCAAGATAATCATATATCCAATCATCTGTATCATCGCTTCTAGGTTTACAAGATGGAGGTTCAACTATTGGAATATTTTTTTCCATAGATTTATATGTATTATATAACTCTCTAGCTTTTATATATATGCTACTTTTACAATCTTCAACACTAGGAGTTTCATCATCTCTAATTTCTAAATTTGCATAAATCTTTTCAACCATTCTTTCAACACCTTTTAATTTGTAATTTGGGTTGAAAGTAGTAGCAGTCAAATAGATTTGAGGAATAGGGAAAAAATATTTTTTGAATTTTTCAATCATAAAAGCAAGGGAATTTTCAAATCGATCTTTTCCTTTATATTTTGCAAATTCAGATGAAATAGCACAAATATTTACTAAAACAGAAGAAATAGTTGGATAATATTGACCAGAAGCAGCATTTGTTGCTTTATAAAAAACACTTAAAAATTCAATAAGTTCTTTTGTATTTTCCCAATATTCATAGCCAATTCTCAAATTCGGTTCCGCATTATGAGCATTAAAAACTAATTATACCGGCTCTTGATAAATATAAGCAACTTGAAGCATTTCAAATAAAGAATTCCATCTAGTGCATACTTCTTTTGGAACTTTTCTATATTCAAGTCCACATTCTTTACAACGATTTTTAAATTCTGTAATTCTAGCTTTTATTTTAGCTTTAAAAATCCAATTACAAGCAAGTCTAATTTTTTCACAAGAAATTCCAAATTGAGAAACACCATCCTTTACTATCAAATTATACACATGTGCGGCACACTTAATATGAAAAGAATCATTATCAATTGGACAAAGTCTACATTTTAAATAATCAATTGCTTTCAAATTATTAAAAGCATTATCTAAAGTGACACTCATTATTTTATCACATATTCCATAAAATTGTAAAACAAGGCCTATTTTTGTTGCTATATAAGCACCGGTTTTAGTTTCTTCAACATATTTATATCCTAATATTCGTTTTTGCATGTTCCATTCATGGTCAATCCAATGGACAGTAATTGTAAAATAATCATTACCATTAGGACTACGTCCCATATCAGAAGTAATAGATAATCTACCATCATAATAAACAAATAAACAACGAAGAAAATGACAATATTCTTTTTGATATTTAAAAAGATCACTTTTAATTGTACTTCTTGGAATACCTTCATAATCTGGGTTATACAATTCCCGAATATACTGAATAAAACCAGGATGGGAAGGAAATGAAAAAGACAAACCACAAACAGCAACCATTTTAGCTAATTCTCTACGATCTTTTTCTTTACTATATGTGCGGTGTGTGCTTCGGCTAGCCGGGATAGTCATATTTAATTCACTTTGAACCATATTAGAACCTCCAACTCCCATAGAATTTTCAGGTATGGGTATTCCATTTCTATTAGCCCTTTCTATATCATCTAGGCGAGCAAATTCTTTATTACACTTTCTCAAATGTGTTCTTAGTCGTCCCGTTCCCCCTTGTGTACCCGTAGTTACATGTTTCATGATCAATTTACATTTCGTACAAGTAACAGTAGTTTTTTCCTCATTTTGTACCAAAAATTTCCATACTAAAGATCTTTTAACACGTACAACGGTCTTTGAAAAAGTAGGTAAAGAAGGGACTTCATCTTGTTCCGGTAATTCGGTAGCCGGACTAGTAGGGGTAGGGGTCTCATCATCTTCCTCATTTATTTCTACTTCCTCATCTAATTCTTCCTCAAAATTAGTAAAACATCTATTTAAAGTTTCATGATCTACTTCATTTTCGGAATTAAACTCAATAGGTCGTGAGTCTCGTGTAAAAGAAGTTTCATCAACATGAATATAATCATTAATATTAATTCTAAATCTAGGAGGTGGCAAATTTTTAGAATTAGAACTACTTCCTCCTCCCCTATTATTTTTTCTTTCCGACATTGGTCTTTTACCACTATATTTTTCAAAATTCATGTTCAAGTTTAAAATAATTAATATTATGAAAAACAAGCAAAGATAATATAACAAAAAAATAAAATAACTTAATTAATAAACAAATAAAAAATTAAAGTTGGAACGAATGTACCGAACGTCTACGTAAAAATAGACGTATAACCAAAGCCGGAATTGAGAGATGCCAATTGAAGCTTCCGAATTACTTCAAATAAATCTCCGAAATTCGAACTCCAAGTCAATATCACAAAATAATAATTATGAATTTATGAGAGATTGAAAATTAAGAGATTTTATAAGATAGTTTGTGAATTTGTGATTTAAATGAAAAAATATGAGTATATAAAAAAAATAAATAAATTAAATTGACCGTTGAACCAGATCGGAACCGGTTCTTACCAGACCGGAACCGGTTCTTACCGGACCGGAACCGGTTCTTACCGGACCGGATCAACCGGATAAAAATCCGGGTTCCGTTTCGGTACCGGTTCCGGTACCTATAAGACCGGTTCAACCGGTAACGGTCTTACCGGTACGGGAACCGGACCGGAACCGTACTGGACCGGACAAAATCCGGTCGGTTTGCCAACCTTAGTTAAGACCAGGTTTGTTATTTCAGTTCCTTTTAAGCTTGTCCTGTTTTAGTATTCCCCTCACATGCTCATACATTCAATGTACTGACGCCATTTGACCTTCATCATTTTATGATGTAGATACAGGTAACCAGGATCAGCAACCAGTGCTTCGTTGATTTTAGTTGAGCTCCAGAGTTGTTGGTGGGCCTCCTTGCTTTCATAGGATGCCTTTTATTGCTTTCAGTATTTAGTTGATTAGGATGTCGTGGGTCTTGTCCTGAAATCCATCTCAGTTATTAGAGGCTCCATAGATAGTCAGTCAGTTAGTTCATTTGTCACTATTTTATTATTGGCTTATGTTTTGAGACTTGAGCCATCTTAACTAGTTTGAATGTTTCTTTTAAGACATTCTAAGTTTATTTCATAAGTTCCTTATTTGAGACTATTTCCTTGTGGTCAAGTCTTCCATTGAGTAGATAGCCAGGCCAAGGGTTTGCTTGGGCCTAGCAATGGTTCTCGAGTGCCTGTCCCGCCTAGGGTGTATGCTCTGTGCATGACAACCCCCTTCTATTTCCGTCACCAAACAAACCACATTCTGAAAAGATTTTTGCTAAAATAGCCACATATAAGATTAAATATGAAATCTTACTTTAATCCCTTCAAAACACGACGAATTTCTTTTCTAGACTGAAACAAAGTGGAGTACCATATTTGGATAAAACACAACCCTTTGCCTTAAAGGCTGCAACAAATACATTATGTTTCTCTATATTCAGGAACTCATCTCTCCTCCTATCCCTTAAAGTTCAGGGTATATACTTCTCCATACATTAAGTTATAAAGTGTTTCCCAAGTCATGAGTAGTTCATTTACTAGTCGACATTCAACATCAGACCACCACCACAATTCACAGTCTCCCTTGAATTGATATGTCACAAACTCAACCCCAAACCTCTCCACTATATTCAACTTATGAAGCAACTCATGACAGTCAACAAGGAAAATCCTAAACATCTTCATATTCAGTACCCATGAAGAATGAAGGTTTCAACCTTAAGAACGTAATAAAAACCTCATGTTTGTCTCTAGTAATTACATGCCCACAGTAACTCAGAGAAACAAACCTATTTCCAAGGACACATTTTCTATTGTTGGTGTTATTGTTTCCACCTTTACAACTCAATTACTAACCAGATGCAAAAATATAGTGAAGAAATTGAGATACCAATTTGTGTCACCTACATACCAATTAGATTCAAGTCATAGCACGAAAGAAGTAGAAATAAATGAGTTTTTCCTAAAGTCCTATAGCCTCTCAAAGAAAAGTACAAATGTCTCCATACCGTTTCGCAAAACTTTACTAGACTCATTTTAGTACAATGAGATTAACGAACCTAGGGCTCTAATACCAACTTTGTCACGACCCAGACCATCGTGATTGCCACCCACACTAACCCTCTGATCGGAGAACCATTAATACTAGTCAGGTGACCTAAGAACTAAACATTTAAAGATACGGAAGGAGGTTTAAATGACCAAAAGAAATACAGAGTTCCCATAAACTCCAAAGGTTTAAACAAATAACTAACAAAACTAATGCAGAAGTATTAACCCTTAGAACTTGAAAGTCATTGTACCAAAACATCTAAATTCAACAAGTCTAAGGAAATGGGTACAACCCAAAACTAATCATAAAAAACATCTAACAATAGTCTGAGTCCAAAGATAATGGAGTAAACAAAAATGAAGGATTTCGTGAAAGCCTGAAAGAACTGGCTTACCATTGAAATCCGGTCTTGATCACTGATCTCCTAGCTGAGGTTCATCAATAGCCGGCTGAAGATGCCCTGTACTTAACAAATAATTAGTAAGTGCAGTATCAGTACACAACCACATTGTAAAGGTAGGATCACATAGCTATTCCAGTAAGTGAAACATATATAAGAATTCACAACATAGTAAACATGATGTACATAATATTTATACACATTAGTTATCATTTTAGAGCAACAAACAGTCTTCCAATATCAATCACCATTATATATGAGCGGAATCATCACAAGTAGATACACAACTAAATTCAATTGTTCTCTCACGGAACCCAATTCAATGGTCCTCTTATGGAACCCATTCCCAAACTATTAGCGTACCAGAACGTGGTACTTGATCCCAATTATTGTGCCGAATCTGACACCCGATCCCATAGATGCACCAGAACGTGGCACCCGATCTAAGTTAGTGTGTCGGAAAGTGACACCTGATCAAATCATCATACCACAATCACAACCACAATGCACATTCTCATAATCATACAATCAAGTGTTGATTCATGGCATACAATCATTCATTCATACTCATTTACATTAGGTTTGTTCAATAGTGCTACATTCACATACATACATGCATTACAACGAAGCAATTACCTATATACGTCACACAAACATGAAATCAAACCATCACCTTCCTCGAACCCAAGTTTGAATCCTCCTAAGAAACATGTATCTTCCCTTTCCTAATTCTTTTCACTTGTTCGTGGTCTAAAAACAAAAAAATAATGCAAGGATCAATAAACAAGGCCTAATTACCCAGATTATAATTAACATTATCAACCCTAGTCCAACCCAAGATCCCAATACCCAATTTTGGGATTTTTCCATTATTAATTGCAGGTCAAAACCTTTCCCCAATAATAATTACCCAAGAATCTAAGTTCTACGGACCGAAAAATGGATTAAGGGAGTAAATATTTAACCTTTAGTGCTAGAAGAGGTGGAAAACCTTCAAGAAATAGTCTTGGGTCATTTCTTAGCTCTCAAGAATGAACTTTTGCAGAAAATGACATTTTTGGGGGTATTTACCTTATTTAAGTTGGGACTGTGCCGCTACAGCAGGACCCATCCCGGTACAGCGGGGTCCATCCCGCTACAGCAGCCTGCACGGAGACACAATGTTTGAATTTGAGTTCCAAGCCCCCATTTCACAACACACTTTCAACATTTGACATTCAAAAACTACCCGTTCACGCTAAGATCAGTTTTGGGAATTCTACTCGCCCGAATTTGATTACGTAAAGTCGCACGGTTTATGTAACGTCTTGGCTATCCACTCATGTCATCAAATTAATTATTAAATCTATCATGAAATACCAGATTTTCCTAGACCTTACTGACTTAGATTTTGTCCAAATCTGGACTAGGCTAGGAATTCCCAAGTTACTACTCAAAAGTTTTCTTGCCCCAATTCTCTCTCCATTGCTTTTTCCATAACGATGGGAACAGGTCATTACAAGTATCCTGAAAGAAAGATATGACCACTTGAAGATGGTCATACATCCTAAAATGCACGATATGATTGGATGCATCTAAGTCTACAAGACTTTAAGTCTGGATTATAATTCAACTATGTTCAAATCACTTCTCAGTTGAAACTATGTAGAGAAACGGTTAGTGAGATTGATATGATAGAAAAGATGTTCTCCATTTTTTATGCCTCAAATGATCTCCTGGAGAAACAATATCGAGAGAAAGGTTTCAAAAAGTATTCTAAACTAATTTCTCATCTTCTCGTGGCTGAGAAAAATAATGATTTATTAATGAAAAATAATGAGAATCGACTTAATGTGTCTGAACCACTTCCTGATGTGAATGAGGGGTACACCCACCATGCAAGGCATGAAAAAGGTCGTGGACCTGATCGTGGTGGTGAACGTGGACGTTGGTCGTAATTATGGTCAAGAAAGAAATTATTTTCCTGGTGTTCATCATTCATCAAATAAAAATCACCATCAAAAGGACAAAATAAAGGATGAGAAACGTGAAGCAATTAGGGCAGATTTTGTTTGATGTGGTGGAAAAGGTCATTGTGCACGTGATTATCGTACTGTTAAACACTTGGTTGAAATTTACCAAGATTTGCTAAAGAAGAAACAGAAAAATTTTGAAGCGAATTTTGTCTCTAAAAATCAAGTTGATATCACACACTTGGATGTTGCAGATTTCTTCGCACATCCTCAAGAAATGATAGATTACTTGATTGGTGATGGTTCTGTGGCCATGGAGGAGTGAACATCTTGTTTATCTTTTTTTATTAGTTATTAAATAAAACCTGTAAAGATAGTTGTTTACATGAGTGTTAGTTTTTCTTTTTTTAGTTAGTATTAATTAGTTTTGTAATTCATTATTGAATTGAAGTTGAATTTGATTTTGACTTAGTTAAATAATATTTTTATATTTTATTTGCTTGCTAAAATGAAAAGAAAAAAAACTGCATCTTATTAATGTCATTGATTAATGTACATTTTATTTGTATTTTAATCTCGGATATTTGAGCTGATTTTTATATTTGGAAAAGTTTTCGAGGAATATTTTTTAGTCAAACACTAAACCCTATTATGTGTTTATAATAAACTAAGAGTTAAATTGGTCTAGTGAATAAATAATACAACTACTATTAGTTTGTATTCTACTAGATTTTGTATATTTTTATTGTATGATGGTTGAATTTTTAATATATTGAGTGTATTAAGTATATCAAAAATAGTGTGTTGAAAAGCTATTGAATATCTATTTAATTATTGTACACTAATTAATGCATTTTTTACTTGTAAAATGTCAAGTAACACAACTTATTTATATAAGCATGAAAAAATAAAATAAATAATATACATTGGTATACTATATGTTGTGTTTATTACTATTTTAATTACATATTAGAAGATGGTTATACGTTTATTATACTATCTAACTTTTACTTTGTAACAAAGGCTTAATAAATATTTATTTCACTTTATTTGAAGATATGGACAATTCTCAAAGCATATTATCTAATTATGAAGACATTTGCTTGATTGATTCTGGTACAACACATACGATATTCAAATATGAGAAATATTTTTCTCATTTAAGTATGAGCAAAATAAATGTTACAATAATTTTTGGTAGTACTAATACTATTGAGGGATTTGGAAGAACCATAATAATTTTGTGTAGGGGAACTAAACTCATCATAAATAATGCTATGTTTTCTCCCAAGTCTTGGAGAAACTTGTTGAATTTTAAAGATACTCATAAAAATGGTTATCATATCTAATCAATGGATGAAATAAATCTTGAATATCTTGGTATCACCAAATATGTTTCTGGGCAGACATGCATTATAGAAAGTTTTCTGCTTTATCTTTTGGCTTGTAAAGGAAAAGAATTATTGCAATTGAGGCAAATTCTATAGTAAATTAGATGTTTCTTGATTTGAATACTTTTGTACTTTGGCATGATTGTCTAGAACATCCTGGGTCTATAATGATGAGATGAATTATAGAAAATTTAAATGGACATCCATTAAAGGAGCTAAAAATTCTTTTAAATGGTGAATTTTGTTGTACTACTTGTTATCAAGACAAGTGAATTGTGAGAGCATCACCAATGAAAGTTGAGATTAAGTCCCCTGCGTTCTTGGAACATATACATGAGAAAATTTGTGGACCTATTAACCCACCTAGTGTGTCGTTTAGATACTTTATGGTCCTAATAGATGCTTCTTCTAGATGGTCTCATGCATGCCTATTGTCATCTCGTAACTTGACATTTGAATTTTTTTGGCACAAATAATAATATTAAGGGCACAATTTTCTGATAATCAGATTAAGTCTATTCGCCTTGAGAATGCTGCAGACTTTTCGTCCCAATCATTTAATGATTATTGCCCATCAATTGGGATAAAAGTTGAACACCATGTTGCTCATGTTCATAGTCAGAATGGCCTTTGTTGAGTCATTAATTAAACGTCTGCAGTTTATAGCAAGATTGTCATGCCCTGAGTCTACCCCTAGACGCAACACGAGACCTTGGATCATGAGTGACCCCAAGCTAACCCTGTTGGCATAATCATAATCATACTAAAGATAAAATGAATCAATAATAACTAAGCGAAAGCTAAATCATGATAAAACTGAAATGATGGGGAATACCCATACACTAAATCTAAATCTGAATAAAGATAACTGAGAGTTTGAATACAAAATAAAAGTTAAAGTCTAAGACTAAAGCTGAAACTAACTATGTCTGAAATAAAGCCTCTACTGACTAGAAATGCTGGGATATCCCCTAGCTAGATTTAGTAAATCTGAAACTACAGCTAAAAGCGATAAATAATCATGTCACTAGTCCTCGAAGAATGAGGACTCACCACTGATGTTGCTGTACTGAAGATCGGGAACCGATCTATGCATGATCTCGAAGCTAAGAACCTAAACCTACATCACGAGAAGATGTAGCACAGAGTATCCGTCAGTACTTAAAAGGTAGTGAGCATGTAGGATAGAGTAACACTGAACAATAACATAACTGAATCAAACCATATAACTGAGCAATGACATGAGATAAGCATGAGACCAACTGAGAACACTGAACATGAAATACTGAATCCAATGACCAAGTTTATAACATGTTGAGACTGATTATTGAACTATACTGATAACATGGTCAATGCAATAGAATCAGACTGAAATGTAAGAGGGCTACTAATAACCAACACAAAACCACATGAGATAAATGTGGAGTTTGATGTATACGCCCCATCGAGAGGACCCAATATACCTTGCCAGAGGTATAAAGGCATGCTGGCGTAATCACTAAAATGATGCCCACAGAGGGGACTTATAACCTATGGGGCATGTAGTTCTGGGACTTGAGGGTGTCTGACCCTAGTCCACTCGGTAATAAGCTTTCCAATTGATTAAGTAATTTAACATTTTTATTACTGAAGTTCTGTAATACTAGATAGCTCAAATAGTGACATGCAAACTCTGAGAATGTAACAATCATTACTTATAATGTGACATTCGTAAACTGAAGCATGCGTATATCTGGAATAACTGAATAATCTGACCTATCATGCATAATTCATGAACTAACGAATATATACAAGTACGGTTCTAAACATAATACGAGAAATTGAGTAATAACATGATAATCTGATTCAGATCATTGAAGTAGGTAATTCATGATACTCTAGTAATGTTCTAGAAACTCCAAGTCTAGATAATAATAAGGGAATCAAGAAGCTGACTGAAATCTAGGGATCCAATGGGTGAAAGGAACCCACTTGTAAAATCCCACATACATGGTGATGAATTCCACGGAGAAATCATTCGATTTTGGAGCTGGAACTGATGGAATCTTGTTGTGTTCTTGAACTAGGGTTGCTTGACCTCTTTCTCCTCTTACACTCTAAATTTTTCTAAGTTTTGATGAATGATTTGACTTAGGTAAGTTCTAATTACGTTTCTAGGCTAAAACTGACCAAAACCACATAATTTAGGGGTTAAACGACGTAGTTTAAGTTCCCAACGAATAGGGAAAAAGACCGAAATAACCCTACTTAAAAATCTGACGAGGCTGACCACAGCCACTTTCACAGACCGTGAAAGAGACCAAGGACCATGGGACCAGTCGTAGTCTTTGGCCAGTGGCTACTAGTCAGGGAGGTCTGGTCCACGAGCCCCTACCACGGTCGTGTGGAGTACCACGGACTGTGAAGGTCCCCATGGTCCTCACTTGGGCTAAGGTCTGGAATCTCAGGTATGAGGGTCTTCTGGATGGCCTTCACAGACGCCCCCACGACCCATTTTCAGGACCACGGACCGTGAAGGTCCTCATGGTCCTTACTTCGGCAAGGGGGGGTCTTAAAGCTATGCTTGGGGGCCAACAGGCTAAGCCCCTACGGACACCACCACTGTCCGTCGTCAAGACCACGGCCCGTGAAGGGTCCTGTGGTCTGACGTCTGGGCCTAGTGGAGTTTAACTCCAGACCACGGGCATGTTAACGGACCGTGTACCCTATCACGGTCCGTGAAACCTGTCGTGGTTCACTGCTTCAAGTAAATTTTCTACAATTTTTATGTAGGTCTGTTTTCCGAAGTGTTACAAAGATCATCGCTTCTGCAAACTAGGTTGTCCACTTTTATAAGGGGTCATGCAAATTTTGCATGCTGGAACACTTTTTCGTCTCAGACCGACAAATTGTCATAAATTTTCTCCATTGCAATTGATTATGGGTCAAGACCCTAATATATCCCATTTAAGAATTTTTGAATGTGATGTACATGTGCCTGTAGCACCACCAAACCACACTAAGACGATGGACCCTCAAAGAAGGTTAGGAAATATGTTAGGTTTGAATTTCCCTCCATTATTCTCTATCTTGAACTATTAACTGGAGACATATTTACTGTTCAATTTGCATATTATCAGTTTGATGAGACAATTTTCCCAAAATTAGGGGGGTAATAGTGACATAAAAAGACAAATTTTGTGGAAAATTTCATCATTGTCTCATCTTGATCCATGTTCTTCTATTTATGAGCAAGAAGTACAAAAGATCATTTACATGCAGAAAATTACAAATCAAATGTCAGACGCATTTACACATTTGGAAAGGATTACTAAATCACATATTCCTACAAAGAATGTCCCAATTCAAATTGATGTCCCTATAGGATCATCCACTAGTGTCGTAGCTAATGAGTCAAAATCACACTCAAAGCGTGGTAGACCATTGGGTTCTAAGGATCAAAATCCTAGAATAAGGAAAAGTTGAAGGCCAAGATAGCACTATAAAATAATCTCATATGGAAGTTCAAAATTTGAATAATTCTGATATCCATGAAGGAATCAATAAGCCTGAGACTCAAGAAAATAATGAACTATTCTTAAATTCAAGAGATATCGAAATTAATCGAAATCAGAAATAGTGGTTGATTATGTCTTTGCATATAATGTTTCAAAAAAATCATGCAAGATAGTGAGGATCTTGAACCTTTATATGTTGTAGAATGTCAACAAAAAATGGTTGAACAAAATGGCAAGAAGCAATTCAATCATAATTGAATTCACTTGTCAAGCGTGATGTTTTTGGACCTTTAGTTCAAAAACCTAATGACATTAAACCTGTTGGCTATAAATGAATTTTTGTACGAAAAGGAAATGAGAAAAATGAAATACAAAGGTATAAAGCACGCCTTGTTGGACATGAATTTTCACAAAAGCCTGGTGTCGATTATGAAGATACATACTCACTCGTTATGGATGCAATAACATTACAATTATCTCATTAGTTTCACAATCCATGAGAGACTTGAAACACATTTTATGAATGTGGTTACAACCTATCTTTATAGATCACTTGATAATGAGATATACATTAAAATTCTTGAAGGATTTACGATGACTAAAGCAAGTAGTTTAAAATCTTGGGAAATGTATTCAATTAAATTGTAAAGATCATTGTATGGTTTGAAGCAATCTGGACGCATGTGGTACAACCGTCTTAGTGAGTATTTATTTAAGGAAGGTTTTACAAATAATGCAATTTTCCCATGTATTTTTTATAAGGAAAACAATATTAGAATTTGTTATACTTGTTGTTTATGTTGATGACATAAACCTTATTGGAACTATTGGCTTCAACATGAATTGATTATTTAAAGACTAAATTCGAGATGAAAGATCTTGGTAGGATAAATGTATGTCTTAGTTTGCAAATTGAGCATTTGACAAACATTTTTTTTGTCCATCAATCTGCCTACATAGAAATGTGTTGAAAAGATTATGTATGGATGAAGCGCATCCATTAAGTACTCCGATGGTTGTTGGTTCACTTGATGTGAATAAGGATCCATTCAAACCTCAAGAAAATAATGAGGAAATACTCGGTTCTAAAGTACCATATCTTAGTGCAATTGGTGTACTAATGTATCTTTCTAACACTACGAGGCCTGATAAAGCCTTTTCAGTTAGTTTGTTAGCAAGGTATTATTTTGTTCTTACTAGGAGACATTGGGAATGGATCAAACACATATAATGATATTTAAAAGGAACTACCGATAAGAGCTTATTTTATTCTAACAAATGCAGTCCCAATTTTCTTGGTTATGTTGATACAGGATATTTATTTGACCAACACAACACTTGATCTCAAACAAGCTATGTGTTTATATGTGGGGGTACTACCATATCTTGGAGATCTACAAAGCAGTATATCGTAGCCACTTCATCAAATCATGCTGAGATAATAGGCATTCATGAAGTAAATAGAGAATGTGTCTGGTTGAGGTATATGATACATCTCATTCGAGAAAAATGTTGTTTGGAGTGTGACAAAGTACCCACCACTTTATGTGAAGATAATGCAGCATGCATAGCCCAACTAAAGGGAGGATTCATCAAAGGAGATAGAAATAAGTACATTTCGCAAAAGCATTTCTACACACATGATCTCCAAAAGAATGGTGATATAAATGTATAGCACAACTAAAGGGAGGATTCATAAAAGGAGATAGAAAAAAGCACATTTTGCAAAAACTTTTCTACACACATGAGCTCCAAAATAATGGTGATATAAATATGCAACAGATTCGTTCAAGTGACAATGTAGCTGACCTATTCACCGAGTATCTATTAATTGAAACTTTCAAAAAGATGGTTGTCACGCCCCGAGCCTACACCCTGGGAGGGACCGGCACTCGAAGAACATTCCTGGCCCCAAGCGAACCCTTGGCCTGGCTTACTTAACTCAACAGAATAACTCCATGCAATGAAAGGTCATAAAACAACCTAACTGATAAAATCTGGGCAAAAAGGCAACTTGTGTCTCCAAATAGAATATATTTATATATATATATACACAGATGAGAGACTCAATTCTAACTGATTGACTATCTATGAAGCCTCTATAACACTGAGATGGATGTTGGGAAAGACCCCGAAACATCCTAATAAAGGAAAACTAAGAAAAACAAAATAACCGAGTCCTCCGAAATGCAAAGAGGCTCACCACTGACTCTGGAGTGCTTAGCTAGATCAACGGCGTGCTGGATGCTGATCCTGGTTACCTGTGTCTGCATCATAATAAAATGTAGGCTAATTGGTATCAGTAAATTGAATGTATGAGTATGCGAGCTGGAAAGCTAAACAACAACTTAAGCTTGAAAGGAGTACAAAGGAACACTTACATTGGCTCTATTCTACTCGTGAATAACCGAATTCAATATAGAGCAATAAGACACATGCAATAAATAAAGATTGTAAAACAGTGTAAAAAACTTAGTTCGTTAAGGATAAAACGATAACAAACTCAACTTTACTTATATAAAAGTAATATAATTTTAGTGGGAGATTCTTTAATCGACAACCACCACTATGAGCCCTAGTGATGATACAATGTTTTACCTCACGTTGCCCAAGGGCCATCCTATACCTTGCCTTGATATAGGACCTTACTTAACTTAGTGGATCTACTAGCTTAACTTACGTGATCATCTAAAAAGAATGACCCGTTAGATCTCATGTTGGCTACATGGTTCTTATGTAAAGTTGAGTTAATATGAACAAGAGTCCCCAATTCGGTGCTCAATACTATTCCCAAAAATACTTTAGCTCATAAGTGTTTTAAACACATCTTTCTTTAGTTTGAGATAATTGTTCAAAGCTTAGCCCAAAGGCTCTCTTGGTAAACATGGTTCCTTTCTTATTCAAATCTGAAAACATTTATAAACTTCTTTGGGAATACTTAGTTCCCTAATAACTTTTGAGAAATAAACTCAACTCTATACTTTGCTTGAAACTTGAGCCTTAAAACGAAGTTAAACGTTCATTAAAGACTCTTGAAAACTTTAA
Organism: Solanum tuberosum; assembly: GCF_000226075.1. Taxonomy (NCBI): domain Eukaryota; kingdom Viridiplantae; phylum Streptophyta; class Magnoliopsida; order Solanales; family Solanaceae; genus Solanum; species Solanum tuberosum. The sequence continues at coordinate 764,074 of NW_006239112.1, read as the reverse complement.
AAAAAAACTTGCTTTGACTTACTTCTTAACTTCTAGACTTGGCTCTAACTTCACTTGACTTTGATCCTAACTTTCCTCGAATTGGATTATGGATTCAAGGGTAATGATCTCATGTTTATAGATGAGTTCGTGATGTTTAGATGTACCTTAGAGTGTTAAAATCAACTAGAAAATATAGGTACATTACCAAGGAACATGTATGAAAAAGTGGGGAAGGAATGGGGAGGATTGGCATCCTTGGCGCTCTGAGAGGCACGGGGAACCAGCCCTCAAATTGCAGAAGACCTGCTGGGCGGACTGCATGGCGCGCATCCCCAAGAGGGGAACTTGAGAGCCTCTTTTGGGGCCCGCTGGCTGGCGCGACGACCCAATCTTTTCCCCAGAAAATTTGACTTTTCTCCTTAGTTTCACCAACTCTAAACCCTCTCAACAACAAAGGTTCTTTCCCCAAACACTCATAATCATTAAAACCCTCAATATACAATAGATTCAACTAGAAATTCCATCCGAAAAAATGTACCAAATAAATAAGAAACTTCAACACAACCACAAGAATTCAACAAACACAACCAATCCATTTTTTCGGAATTAAAACAAGTTTGGCGTGTGGGGGATGAACCAACCCCACACTATATGCTCTCACATACCTTAATAGTGATCAGCCCCGACGAAATCCACGACGATCTTGACAAACCTTGCCTCTTCTTCACTTTCTCCTCTTCTTTCTCTCTTATTTCTCAAACCCTAACTCTCACTTTTAAAAGAGAAAACTGATTTAAAATCAGCTTAGACCCTTAATATAACCAAAAGAAATGGTTAGGAAAAAGACCAAACTACCCTTAAAAATTCGGATTGAACTTCCTTATGCTAACAACCCAACTTCCAAAGGGCATAACTCACTCATACGAACTCGGAATCGAGCAAACTCTGCGGCATTGGAAAGATCATTCCAAACATAACTGGCAATAAACCTAACTCATTCTGAGCTAGGAGTTATGACTATTTGAAGTTGACCAAAAACTCCTTTTTTTCCATAACTAAATTTCCAGAATTTTGTATTCTTTCCAAAAATGACCATTTCCAATTATGAACTTCTTCATAGTTATTTCAATTTGAAAGAAGTTACAATATCTCCCCCTTGGGAACATTCGTCATCGAATGAGATTACTCTAACTAGGCTAAGGGTGTAACCTCAAACTCAAACACCCCATAAACTATCATGCAAACAACAACAACATGCTCACTATGATTAAAGAGCACTAAGACGGAAATTAGTACCTTGATCTGCATTTCCTCCAGATTCGAAGAGATGTGGATATCTCTTCTTCATGTCCTCTTCGGCTTCCCAAGTAGCTTCCTCAACAAATTGGTTCCTCCAAAGGACCTTGACTTATACTACATCTTTCGTTCTCAACCTGCGAACTTGGCGATCTAAAATCTGAACAGGAATCTCCTCATAAGATTAGTTATCCTTGATCCTAATACTTTCAGTTGATAGAATCAATGAAGGATCGCCTATGCACTTCTTCAACATGGAGATGTGAAATACCGGATGAACCGCCGCTAATTCCTGTGGTAGCTCCAACTCATAAGCAACATTGCCAATCCTCTTGGCTATGCGGTAAGGTCCACTATACCGGGGACTAAGTTTACCTTTATTACCAAACCTCATAAACCCCTTCATGGGTGAAACTTTCAAATATACCCAATCATCTAATTCGAACTCTAACGCCCCTTCTCCTAACATCAGTGTAGGATTTTTGACGACTTTGTGCCGTTTTCAACCTTTCTTGAATCACTTTCACCTTCTCCATAGCTTGATGAACTAAATCTTGTCCTATCAACCCTGCTTCACAAACTTTAAACCATCCAATAGGAGATCTACATCGTCTCCCATAAAGAGCTTCATATGGAGCCATTTGGATGCTAGAGTGATAACTGTTGTTGTAGGCAAACTCAATGAGAGGCAGGTGATCAGCCCAATTACCTTTGAAATCGATTATAAAAGCCCTCAACATATCTTCTAAGGTCTGAATAGTGCGCTCTGCTTGCCCATCAGTCTGAGGATGAAAGGCAGTACTGAAGTTCACGTTTGAACCCAAGCCATTCTGAAAAGATTTCCAAAACCATGCAGTAAATTGTGCACCTCTATCTGAAATAATGGAGACTGGGACTCCATGAAGTCTCACCACCTCTTGAATATATAACTTGGCATAATCCTCTGCTGAAAGGGTAGTCTTTACCTGCAGAAAATGGGTTGATTTTGTCATTCTGTAGACAATTACCTACATAGAATCATGTTGTCTGTGAGATCTTGGTAACCCTATGATGAAATCCATATTAATCATCTTCCACTTCCATTCCGGATGTTCTATCCTCTGAGCCAAACCATCGTGCCTTTGGTGTTCCACTTTCACTTGCTGACAATTTGGACATTTAGCAACAAATTCAGCAATACCTTTCTTCATGCTATTCCACCAATAAACTTCTCTCAAGTCACGATAAAATCTTTGTGGAACCCGGATGAATGGAATATCTGGAGTTATGAGCTTCCTCTATAATCTTCTCTTGGAGTCCAGCCACCATAGGTACATAGAATCTACCTTGATATCTCAATACACCATCTCCTCCTTGTTCAAAAGATAAAAAAAATTTCTTCTAAACATTTACCTTCAACTCAAGCAAAATGGGGTCTTGATCTTGTTTCTCTTTCATTTCTGACACTACTGATGACTCGGCCCCGTTCGTCACTGCTATTTCTCTTTCTGCGGAATCCATAAGTCTGACTCCCAGGCGTGCTAGTCTATGCACATCTTTTGTTAGCTGTCTCTTTCCTTCTTCAATATGGGCGATGCTA
>NW_006239112.1:760874-761149 GCF_000226075.1 Solanum tuberosum | reverse complement strand
AACAACATTAGCCTTACCTGGGTGGTAAAGAATACTCAGGTCATAATCCTTGAGTAATTCTAACCACCTCATCTATCTAAGATTAAGCTCTTTCTGAGTGAACATATATTGAAGACTCTTGTGATCAGTGAATACATCAACATGTGCTCCATACAAGTAATGGCGCCATATCTTCAAAGTGAATACCATAGCAGCTAACTCTAAGTCATGGGTTGGGTAGTTCTTCTCATGAACTTTCAACTGTCTGGAGGCATAAGCTATAACTTTGTCATTCA
>NW_006239112.1:754832-760547 GCF_000226075.1 Solanum tuberosum | reverse complement strand
TACAACTCCTAATCTTTCAAACTCTGAAGAACTATTCTGAGATGACTAGCTTGATCTTCTTCATTCCTTGAATAGATTAATATGTCATCAATGAATACGATAACAAACATATCTAAATAAAAGTTTGAAGACACTATTCATAAGGTCCATGAATGTTGCCGGTGCATTGGTCAAACCAAAGGACATGACCAAAAGCTCATAATGACTGTATCTGGTTTTGAAAGTTGTCTTTGGAATATCACATTCCCTTACTCTTAATTAATGATAGCTTGATCTGAGGTTAATTTTTGAAAAACAGGTGGCACCCTGAAGCTGATCGAAAAGATCATCAATTCGTGGAGAAGGATACTTATTCTTGATGGTAACCTTGTTCAATTGGCGGTAGTCTATACATATCCTAAGGGAACCATATTTCTTTCTTACAAACAAGATCGGAGCGCCCCAGGGTGAGACACTTGGTCGAATGAAACCCTTATCTAGAAGCTCTTTCAACTGCTCTTTCAACTCATTCAACTCTGCTGGTGCCATTCTATATGGATGAATAGAGATAGGACGACTATCTGGAATGATGTCTATGCCAAAATCTATTTCTCTCTCAGGAGGAATTCTGGGTAGTTCAATAGGAAAAACTTCTGGAAACTCTATTACTATAGGAACTGACTGAATGGGAGGTATCTCAACACTAGAGTCATTAACTCGGACTAAGTGATAGACACAACCTTTGAAACAAACTTTCTCGCCTTAAGGTGTGAAATGAAATGACCCTTAGGCACTGCTGAACTACTACTCCACTTTATGACTGGCTCATCTGGAAACTGAAACTTGACCACTCGAGTTCTACAATCTAAAGATGCATAACAGGCATGAAGCCAGTCCATACCTAGAATAACATCCAAATCTACCATGTCTAAGTCAACTTAATCAGCCATGGTGCTCTTGTGATTGATGGAAACGGGACAATCACGATACACTCTTTTTGCTAGAATAGACTCCCCAACAGGTGTAGAAACACAAAAGGGTTCACAAAGTCTTTCAGGAAGAACATCAAACTTATTTGCAACATAAGGAGTTACAAAAGATAAACTTGCTCCTGGGTCAAGCAAAGCATACACATCAAAAGCAAAGACTTTGATCATACCAGTGACGACATCTGGAGAGTTCTCTTGCTCATGGCGACTGGTGATTGCATAGAGCCCGTTTGCTCCTCCGCCAATACTAGAAGTAGCTCCTCTAGGTGTCGTCCTGTCTGGGGGAGCAACTGATGAAGTTTGGGCCCTATTGCCCAGATTTTCCACTACATTGCCTGTTCTTAGGGCACTCCTTCATGAAGTGACCCTCTTGTCCACATTTAAAACAACCTGTCTGGCCATCAAGACATTTTCCTGGGTGGGTTCTACCACACCTAGCACATGCAGGGGTCAAATTACCTCCTTGTGCCACACTACCTGTAGACTGTGCTTGTCACACCCCGAGCCTACACCCTGGGCAACACTGGCACTCGGAGACCATTTCTGGCCCCAAGCGAACCCTTGGCCTGACTTACATAACTCAGCGGAAGACTTAACTCAATGAAACAATCTCAAATAATAAATTAAAGAATAATAAGTTGGCCAAAATGGCACTTAAGTATTAAACAACATCTGAAAGATAAAGAAAGACATCTGAACTAATAACTATCTGACTGTCTATGAAGCCTCTAAAATATTGAGATGGATGTTGGGACAAACCCCACAACATCCTAATAAATGAAAGACTAAAAGCGAATAAAAGAGTCCTCCGTAATGCAAGGAGGCTCACCACTGACTCTGAGCTGCTCAACTGGATCAACGAGGTGCTGGATGCTTATCCTGGTGACTTGTGTCTGCATCATAATAAAATGCAGACCAACTACCATCAGTACATTGAATATACAAGTATGCGAGTTAGAATGCTAAACCACACATATGCTAGAGAAAGAAACTGAATAACTTACCTAGCTCACTCAACTCAACCTGACTGACTCATTTCAATATAAAGCAATTTAAAGCGAGTGCAATATAAAGAAAAGCTGTTTAAAACATGCTATAAACTCTGTGTGTATGCAAACATACAATAAATCTGAGATGTATGTAGAAATACAAATCAACTGATGTATATAGAAATACAATAACTATTGTGAGAGTTTCTCTAACCGACAACCATCACATAAGAGCTATAGTGATGATACAGCGATCAACCTCACGCTGCCAGAGCATTCTATACCCGGCCAAAGGTACAGAACCTGAACTGCCTAGTGGATCCACTAGTCTAATTTGAAAAGGATTCATCTAGAAAGTATGAACCTCTTCTACCCATGATGGCTACATGGTTCTATGGGGGCTATGGGTTCTTTGAACGCTCCCCCAATTCGGTGCTCAATACTACTCCAAAAAATGTATTGGCTCTTACGTTTTTAAAACATATTTCCTCTGTGATTTGAGAATAGTGCTCAAAAACTTAGCTCAAATGTTATCTTGGAAATCTAAGTTCCCCTGCTTGTTTTATTTAGAAAGCTATTACTCTTTTCTGAAAACTAGCCCGAAGGCTCTTTTGGAAATCTCAGTTTCCGTTCTTATTTAAATGTGAAAACATTTTAAATCTCTTTGGGAATACTTAGTCCCCATATACTTTTGAAGAAATGAACTTGAAACTTTACTCTTTACTCTTTACTCAACTTGAACTTTAAGTCTTAAAACAAAGTTAAAACATTTGGAAAAGACTTTTGGAAAACTCTAAGAACTCATCTTGACTTGACTCTTACTTCTCTTGACTTTGATCTTAACTTTCCTTGAATTGGATTATAGATTCAAGGTTCATGATCTCATGTTTATGGATGATTTCATGATGTTTTGGATGTATTTTAGAATGTTAGAATCGACTAGGAAACATAGGTACATCACTTAGGAACACGTACGAGAAGGTGGGGAACGAATGGGGAGAACTGGTGTCCCTGGTATTCTGAGAAGCGCGGGGCGCCATCCCTCAAACATCAGAGAGGTTTGGCTGGCGCTCGAGCTGGCGTGAGAGGCCAAAGTTCAGAGGAACTTTTGTGGTGCTCTGGCAGGCGCGGTGCCCCAAGCCTTTGCCCAGAAAATCCCCGATTTCTCTCCTTCATTTTTCATCTCTAAACCCTCTAAACTTCAATAGTTCCTTCCCCAAACACTTAGGATCAATAGTAACCTCAACATACAACAATTTAACTTGAAAATTCACCCGGAACCACGAATCAAATCAACAAGAAACTTCAACAACACAACCAATCAAGAACTTAACTATGTCTTTCAAGAACTTCACCTTTTTACATATGAACAACCCAAAATCACTGAATTGAAACAATTTGGTGTGTGGGTGAACTAACCCATCACTAAAATATCTCACATACCTTAATAAGGATCACCCCCGACGAATTCCACTTCAAACGCTTGATGTTCTTGGCGAAATCTTGGATTTTCTCCCCTTTCATTCTTTTTTTCTCTTTTCTCCAAGCCCTAAGCATATTTCTCAATTTTCCAAACTGACTAAGTCATGTTTTTACCCCAATAAATCCCTAAAATCAAATTAGGAAGTAACTTAGAGAAAATACTAGTTTGCCCTTCCCTAAATCCGGATTGGGAATTTCCTCAATCCAACAACCCAACTTCCGAAACGCATATTTTACTCATACGATGTCGAAATCGTGCAATGTTGGTGGCGTTGGAAAGATAACTCCAAGGTATCTCCAACCATATCAAGAGCTTCTCCTAACTCCTCCTGAGCTAGGAGTTATGGCCGTTTGAAAATGGTCAAAACTCACTTTCTTAACTTAGACAAAATTTCCAGATTTCCTTATTCTTTCAAAAAAAACAATATTTTCATATTTTAAACTCTTTATAGTCATTTCTAGGTGCGAGATGTTACAGTGCTGGTCTAACCTTGAAGTCCTTCAAATTTTGGCCATTATGTTCACGTCTGTATTTGGGTGCAGGTGCCTAGCAGATGATAGAGCAGGTCCCCTTTTCCTTTGTTGAAAGGATGAACGGTTCGCATTACTTTTCTGCTACCCGAACTCATTACCAGTCTTAGCTTTCTTATTTCTCAACTCTTCCCTGCCCCTCAGCTTCTCTTCCTCGACTTGCTGCACATAAACCATCAACCTTGATATGTCCATGTCCCCGATAAGCATTGCAGCCCTGCCTTTTTTACTCGACAGACGAGATAGCCCAGCAACAAACAAGTTCATTCTGCTCCTCATGTCTGCAACGATCTCCGGAGCATAACATGATAGTTGGGCGAACTTCAACCCATACTCATGAACACTCAAAAACTCCTGCTTAACTGTGAGGAACTCACGTACCATGGCCTATTTCAATTCTCGAGGAAAGAAACGTCCCAAAAAAGCTTCCTCAAAACTGGCCCAACTCGCAGGTGGTGCATCATCGGCTCTGCCCCCTTTCCACTGGTCGAACCAAGTTCTAGTAACATCCTTCAATTGATACGTAGCTAGTTCAACTGGATCATTATCTACCACATGCATCACATAAAAAATCTTCTTCAGCTCCTCAATGAAGTTCTCTGGATCCTCAGTAGTGCTCGAACCCATGATAATCGGAGGATTCATCCCCAAGAACTCACGAATCCTTGAAGTGTCAGCTCCTTCATGTCCAGATCCCCTTTGCTGACCAATCTGGTTAGTTACAGCTTGACTAAGTATCCTAATTGCCTCTCTGAACTCAGCATTAGCAACTTCCCTTTGAGGTTGCACTTCAGGTGCATAAGGTAACTCCTGCTCCTCAACATTACGTCTAGCAGGAATCCCTCTGATAGCTCTTCGTGGCGGCATGATTATCTGAAACATGCGCAAGCACGAATTAGAAAAAAACTTATTAGAGATAAACTCTAACGCACGAGATGAATGTGAAAAAAGTGAGGTAGTTCCTAAATGTTGAAGCCTCCTAACTATAGATGTGGCGCGCTTCACACCGATAACTAGGACTCTATAGATACGACTTCATAGACTCTTAAACTTTGTGCTCTGATACCAAGTTTGTCACCCCCGAGCCTACACCCTTGGCGGGACCGGCACTCGAACACCATTCCTGGCCCCAAACGAACCCTTGGCCTAGCTTACTTAACTCAACAGAATAACTCCATGCAATGAAAGGTCATAAAACAACCTAACTGATAAAATCTGGCCAAAAAGGTAACTCGTGTCTCCAAATAGAATATATTTATATATATATATACATAGATTAGAGACTCAATACTAACTGACTGACTATCCATGAAGCCTCTATAACACTGAGATGGATGTTGGGACAGACCCCACAACATCCTTATAAAGCAAAACTAAGAAAAACAAAATATCCGAGTCCTCCGGAATGCAAAGAGGCTCACCACTAACTCTGGAGTGCTTAGCTGGATAAACGGCATACTGGATGCTGATCTTGGTTACCTGTGTGTGCATCATAATAAGATGCAGGACAACTAAAGCAAAACTAAGAAAAACAAAATATCCGAGTCCTCCGGAATGCAAAGAGGCTCACCACTAACTCTGGAGTGCTTAGCTGGATAAACGGCATACTGGATGCTGATCTTGGTTACCTGTGTGTGCATCATAATAAGATGCAGGACAACTGGCATCAGTACATTGAATGTACGAGTATGCGAGCTGGAAAGCTAAACAACAACTTAAGCTTGAAAGGGATACAAAAGAGAACT